>NW_022170738.1:8304684-8598016 GCF_008802855.1 Photinus pyralis
ATTCCCTGAATAGGTAAGCCTAGCTCTAAAATATTAACAACGCGTATATAAAATTGATGCTACCGAAATACAAATACAGGCTGAACAAGAATAAAATCCTAAATAAAATATAAGGTTTTCCATATGAAAACGTTCATTTGCATGAAACAAGACGTAATGTAGGAGTATCATTTTTGTGTGTTAAAGCTCGGATTTAGTTGTTAAGTAAGTTATTTCACACAATACGGTTTTGTGAAACGTAAAATGTAAAACAAGTTTATATACACACTCCAGATGAAAGCTGTAAAAACAAGAAATCCGCGTTACTAATGAATACTGTACGAGGACATTTTAAGTCGCCAAATCCGAAGTTTGTGAGGGTAAATTGTGCATATAAAATCAAAGTAGCCCACTTAAATGCCTTCGAAATTTAAACTAGGCTTTGTTTTTACGTCCAAACGCCGCCATAACAGTTTATCGAAATAAACGGCCCATATGTTAGCTGCAAATTATTTAGAAGATCGTATGTGAGGTAGGCTCGAGCGAACTCTAATGTAGTTATAGATTAGTTCATTTCGGATGTAAGCTTTTGCGGATAAATTTTTAATGATGCAAATTGATTAATAATTTAGCGCCGCTCTGCGTGTCTTCGGCGGAGTTGATGCAATAAGAAGCTAATGGTTAAACATCTTACGCAAATTGATATGGCTTAAGTTGGGGCACGGTTGATATAATATTAATTTGGAGGTAGGCAACTTTGTTGCTGGGATGTGTAAATCTGTAAAAATATTTCTTTATTCAGATTTAAGTAATGAACAAAAATGCTTTCTTTTATGATCTAAAGTACCACTTAATGTCATTGCAAGTGGTCAAACCACCAACATTGCACGTTTTTGCACATTTCTCAACTTTTCAATTTTTGGCATATTAACATTGGAAATGTTTATGTTCGTGTATGGGTACAAAGTTCAAGTTTCGTTCAACATCAAAAGTCAACGGTGTAGCTTCAAGTGACGATTATCCCATAGTCGGCCGTAATCGGTAGGAGAAGGAACAGTCGCGGATACTGTCGATACAGTACATACTTACTTGATATTGCTCAAATGTTAATTCCAGTCTAAAATTCCCGCACATCACTCTGTGTCGCACATCTGTAATAGTATTACGATCATGTTATGATGTCTATTATTCAGGAGTATTCCTAGAATTTCCTCTCATTTCACCAAAACCTTTTGCGTGCCGTGGAATTTTCTTAGTATCCACATACGGCATAATTTCCCTAAATTTTGCCCATAGAATACCTTTGTTGCGTCCCTAAGCCAGAATTCGTTCCTTTAGTTATTCCTTTGAAACTTCCTTCAAAGAAATGATCCTAGCACGCCCTGTATATAACTCGTTCATCTGCCTCTGTACATATTCCCACTTATGTGCGGCGCATGAGCCGTGGAAGCTAGAATGAATCCTGTATGCGCATTCGTCGAACGACAATCGAAGAAAAATCGAAGCAAGAGATGTCGTCGTACAACCATCATGTCTGGTAAGAAACACCATGCCATTTTCGTCGAATTTATTTGAAGGCGTTATAATCGCCTTCCTCGAAGCTGTCGTTTAACCAGCTAGTAATCTACCTTACTGTAAAAGCAACGCCGTATAACAGTGGGTCTGGCTTGGCGCTGCTTTTAACAAAACCCGCCGCATAAACGGCCAGCTAAGCTCAGTGTTTTTAAATATGGAAGCAAGAGAAGGTTCAAAGCAGTAAAGTTCGTTCTGGGCAAGACAATCTCCGTGCGTTATGGTTGAGCGCCACCCAATTTCTAATGTACACTATCAACTCACCCTGCATAAAATTGGGAAGATACAGGATGCACAATAACCACAAATACAAATCAAACGGCTCTATATTGCTGGTTGCTTTCAAATAAATTGCAAAATAATATAGATATATATGTAAAATTACACACTGCACAAATCATAAAAACCCCCAATTAATTCCCAACAATTATACTCCAGTTCAAAAATGATTGCCCCCAATTACTGTTCCTTAATGATCGTTAAGATTAATAAATGAATCACACATATCAATTACAAAATGGTTACGTTACTACCGATCACAACTAGTAACGAAAATATCCCAACGCAAGTTCGGTAACAACAAGGCAAATAGAATACAATGCTTACCTTATGTAATATTCCAGATGTGAGGCAGCAAAGAGAGCTCTGTTTGCACCATTCATCTCTGCAATCAAAAGAGAACAAAAAGGGGCCCAAACCACAGGGTTCGGAATATATTATGAATAAATGTCTGAAGGACCTACGAAGCTTGCGGTAAGCTCAAATCTCGATACCCCTCTAAAAATGTCTGTGTCTCTGATGGAGTGTCGCAGCCACACAAAAATTAATATATCCGATCAAGCAAAAAAAAGGCATTCTCGATCATGTCGAAACAGTATGTAGTTAAATGAGTTTCTCCCTCGTCTTCATAAAATGGCCGCTCTTATCTCCCTCAGATAAGGTTGTTGGTCACGACCTCCTAGGTGTCTATGGTTGATAATGAATCTCCAAAATTTTCCCCCAATCAACAGGTGGTCTCGAACAAGATATTTCCCCCGAACAAGGAATTTCGGTACCGAACAAGGACCCTAAAATAGTTTAAGCTAAAAACTTCCTACACACACATGTAAAATTCGTTACCTCTAAGTAAATTTAAGAGGGATTAAATACCAACCGTTCCTCAATTACACATCTTCCAGTATATCCGTAATCTACAATGGCCGCCATAAGAAAAGAAATTATTTAGATAAGCGTACTTACTCGAAGAAAAAAGTTTCACGTTAAAGCCCGATGAACGGTAAAATGCTGCAGACTACTTGTCTCGCAATTAATACGGGTAGAATTGCCAAAGTTTTTAACTAACAGTGGTGGCAAAGATTACCCACGTGTTTTTCTTTTCTCACGTAGAACGGCTTAGTTGTTCGTTCGATCAGAGTCGAAATCGGAAAGGAAAGCATGTGAAATTTTGGATCGCCACCTGGCGGAACTAATCCAACGCATAGAAGTAGAAATTTATATACAGGGCGTACCGAATGTAAAATACGGAATGATGCAAAGAAGAAATGAACTTGTTACAGCCGATCGCCATCATCTATCGCTTTCGTTTGTTTATTGAACCTACTTCGAAACAAGAACAAGTTTTTCCACTCATATTTATCCATAATCCTTCCTCTTCTACCTCACGGTGTTGAGGTATACAGTGCGGAACGACATCTCCATGCATTTCGGTTTACCGCCAATTGTTCCGCCTCTCTCCAATTCATTTCCCGTTCTTTCGTAACTATTTCAATTTCTTAATTACCAAATCAAGATTTAAAATCAATTGATTTTATTTGTATTTTTAATCAATAAACACGTTAATCGTGATTGTTTATATTATTTCAACATCCCTTTTATACAAAGTAAGCAATTACATTTCATATTGCTATGTTTATTTCATCTGACAGGATGAAATTTTCAGAAATCTTAATTAAGATGGACAAGGGCGGTCTTTTTTTGTGTAATTAACATTTGTAATTGAATTTTATTAATTTGTCGTTGGTCTATGTGATGGCATGGAATTAGTTATTTACATTATTAGTGCGGGAACAGTTATTTTGCAGATGAGCGCGAAGATTGGCGGCGCGAGTGCGCAACGCGCACGAGCGACGCATCTCGCGCGAATCAAGCAAATACTGTTCACGCCCGTAACATGTATTCTATTTTTTGCACGGATTAGTTACATCGAATTTATATAAATTCAAATCCTTTACGCGAGATTTTTGCGACATTATAATTCTTTGGAAAAAATCAAGTCCTCTATGCCGATAAAGTAGAACTCTAGAAATTTGAAATGTCAATTTATTGTTCAAAACTTCTGGTTTAAGCTTATTTTTGCCCTTGTACTACAGGGAATGATGTAAACTGTATTTATATTTTCCTTTTTACTCTTCCATCACACTACTTATTAGTTTATGATACGCACTAAATAAATAATTTCGTTAAATTTTTAGGCACTAGTGCGCGAAAGTAGATAGTCAATTGTAAAGTTGACGTTCCCGACGTTCGTGTTTTATTGGGAAAACGCGATTTATAACGAAGGAGTGCAAAAATTATTATGTCATACGAGAAAGTGATCAGGGTTGTTTTTGTTTACATTTTTATTTTATTTAAAGTAGAATTTTTGGTAATTGTTGGGTCTTTATCTGTTATCAACTGTAAATGCTTAATTGAATTGAGAGGTGGATGTGTTTTATCGTTGTTTCTGTGTAGTTAAGAGAGATGAAATTTTATTTTTTCCTAAAATATGTTTGGATTTATCTCTTAATGTCTGATAACAAATTGATTTATAAAAATTATTCGACCTCTATTTTTTGGTCTATTTACGTACGTTGAGAGGATAGTCTTTGTTGTCAACTGTGTATGATTGGTTGTTATAATTTTGATTCTCGGAAGAAGGGTTTCGCCGTAAATAGGACGTTAACAAGAAAAGCGCCGCTTTTTGCCATAGTCAACGTAGAACTACGTTTCGTTGAAAATTTAAATCAATTTTTTTGCTACGTTCAGCACCGACTTTCGTTTTGTTAAAGAATTTATTCGCTTCAATCGAATTCCATCGTGGCTTATTTGTTTTGAAGCCACAGCCAGTATTGAAAGTTTCTTCCAATGTGCGATTTAAGTTTGAAGAAGTTTTGTGTGTGAAGCCGGAAGCCAAATTCGCGACTATTTATTTATATATGTAATTGTTTTTGTACTGTGCAAGGATACTTTTTTGATTGGTTATTACAATTCCAGGACAAGTAATGTAAGTTAATTCATAATTTTAGTCTATTTGTAACAAATATTTGTGTTTTTGTACCATTTTCCTTTTGTGTGTTACTCTATTCTTACACTATGGTTACACTTTTGTAATTTTTACTTTAATTTCCGTGTGTTTCATTCACAATGACATCTTTTCTAATTTACCCAAGGTCCATTCTAATTATTCAAAATTTTTCAGTTCAGTTTGGAGGTATTTGGTCCGACCCACTATCTGTTAGAAGTTAACCGGTTAACTGAGGGCTGAGTCGAATCTCTCCTCTGTGCTGGGAAAAAGTTTTGGGCCGTGTTAATAAGTGAAGGTAAAGAGCTAACTAGGTTTTTGTTTTGGTGTTTTGTGTACGGTCTTTCTGGCCTACGAATCACTGTAAACAGCAATATGCGCTCTATTATAAATATCGACACGCAACAACCTTCGCGTTTTCTAAAAATGTCTATTGATTTCTTCAAAATCCCTGCACTTCTCTCAATGTGTCTTGTGTAGACTTACATTTCCCCAATTTTTGTGAAGTGAAATATAATTCTTTTAAATTTTGATTTCACTTTCCAAAATATAATATTTCTTGACAATTTTGGCTGGTATTACTGCAATTAGATGCAAAATTCCAATGAATGAAGCAAAACAACCAAAATCCATTGTTTGGATTCAAATCTTCTCAATAAATACAATGCAAAATCAGTTCATATAAATGGTTCTCATAGGTCGATTACTTCAGGAATATTAAAATTACAAAATAATATGCAAAATGTGAGAACGATATTTTATGGCGGGGGACTATGAAAAAGTCAAATGTTGACGCAACCCCTATTTGATAAATACGGCAAGTATGCGCGATTGTGCACAGATGCGTATAAGGGCCTTAAGCGTTAAGGCAATTAAGTTGCAAAGCGCAAAAAACGACCAATCAGACTGAATGCTGCCATGCCACCCCTTATGATCGTACGTATAGATTTCAAAGGGAATTTTCTTACGCTATTTAAAACTCACCCGTTAGAACCTCTAAAACGAGAAATAAAACCCACTCGCGTACAATTTTAAACGAACAGGAAGCGAATAGGCAACCGCGCTTGCCTTCCGCAATATCGCTTCTTCTCACCAGACATATTTTCGTTCACGTTAGCTATGAAGCGGTACATGTGTCAATTTTCCTATTCTGAGCCAAATACAGATTTAAAAATATGCCATTTATTGATGCAATATGAAAGAGTTTGCCAGATACCTTATGGATAAAAGTTGAGATCATTTATTTTATACAAACAGTAACCCACAATGGGTTGTTATAGAGTAATTATAATAAAATTTTTGCGATCTTCTTGTCTTTGTCGCTCTTTGGATAATTTGGGTGGGGTCGCAGCAAAATGGCAACCATTTGCAAACTTGTTAAATTTTGTAATTATGTGTGATAGGAATGAGGAGAGGGGGAATGGAGGAAGCATTATTTAAACACGGACATGTTGGGAGTGACTGTACAATTTCATAAGACATCCGACGTTAACATTAATTAAGAAAACTTAAAATATTGAACTACAAGCCAAAAAAATAGGGGCCGCCAACAAGTTCCAAGGGGAAGGGATATTGGGAGAAAATTGTGTATTATGATATTAGTAGTGTGGGATCAATTAGATCCTTTGGTACATTTGGTTCCATGGCGCAATGTAATTAATGGCGCATTCAAAGAGATGTAATGGAAGGAAAAATAATTGCGGTCTCGGCCGCTTAAACTAATGCTAATAATAAAGGAAAGCGTTTAATTAAAACGAAAGAAAAACGCAAACAAGTACAATCAAGTAATTGAATCTTAAAGTTTCTTTCATTAGGAGCATAAAACCTGTGGGATTTCAGTGATCTCGAGCGTTGGTATAGAACGGCGGCTTTATTAAGGAAATTGTTTATATAGAATTCAGTAAGAAGTAGTTGACTGTGGTTTAATGTAGTTAGAGGCGCGTTTGTCAGTGTTTTCAAGATCCTAAAGGACTCCTCCGCCGTTGTTTACGCGTTTCATTAAGCTAGGGTCGATATCGACAGCGCGAAGTATTAGCATTCATGCCGTGATATTAACCCTGCGGGTTATTGAACCGTTATCTGGAGATGCCAATAATTTATTTTTATTTAAATTAATTTGTGAAACGTACAGCTCTTTGGCGAGCGTTGCATAATAACGTTGCCAAATAGTTATGTTTCTACAACGTTTCCGATTGTTTTGCGTTAAAGGTAAACGAAGTTTGCTGAAGGTATCAAAAGGGGTAATGAAACTAACGGACCATTATAGGAATAACGATTTCCTCGCTATTGCACATATGCATGCATATTTACTGACCCGTTGAGCTTTATTACTCGGGTCACCCAACTGTGTGCATTAAACATTAAACGTTCATTGCTAATTCCAATCTCTAAATGCATATTGCTATCGCGGATACGGTTGCAATACATATTTTCAAGTGTCAACATTGTATAGCGCGTCAATTAAAGAAGCCTCAATTTGTAATTGTGTGGCACAGTAATCGAATTTCGAATCGTCAAAATTAACACATTCGGCATAGATTTCTATGCTCCCTTATCGCGATAAATGGACCATTGGACCAAACTTCGTTTCCATTGTACCTAAAACTTTTTTTGGGAAATCCAATTTAGGAAAATTTCGCGAAAACACCCACAACTCAAACAAATCTCCGAACGGTTGTTGTACCTTCTTCAGAATTGAATGCATCTCAATGTCCCAAATTCGGTTCCTACTGTACCTCTGCCGTTTTGTGAAAATCTGGTTTGGAGGGCACATGGCTAACTTGACGAGATCACCGGAAATTTGACAAAATAAGTCTGCAAATATTAACGCAAATTTAATTATAAGATTGAAATAGTATTGAAATGCATTAATTTATACAGTTAATTATTCTATCACTCACAATTTATTTATAACATAATAACACGACTGCTAACTATTTATCATCAATATTTCACTTCGGCAACGCTGTTAGAACTGGCTGAAGCACAACTCGATTGGCCTATATAGCAAACGCCCATCTTTCTTGAAAGTTCTCGAACGCTGCCGAATATTCTAGAATGTTCTCGAACAAACACGTCATATTTCGCGGAAAAAATGCGTCACATCCGCTTACGTTTCTTATCGCCGGTGTGGCACCTCGATGTCTATCGGGATTTCTAGAATATTCGCTAAAGTGGCTTATTCACATTTTAATGTACCTAATGTACTGTGGTAACACTAAATTTCGTTTCGTTGTTATTTAAACTACTTGTTCAAGTTCATGATGATGACCGCAAGTAAGCTTTATCCAGGTAAACTCGTAGAAATGAGTTCGATACTGTCCTGTCTGAGATTTTGTTCGTTTGCTTTATATCAAGTCGGGAAATAGTAGCACTTATGCAGGGTTGCATCTCAAGTAAAACGTCTTGAGACGATTTATTTTTGCTTCCTATCGCTTTTATCCCATAAAATGCGACCCACAAATTTTCTCTCATCCACATGCCGCCTCGTAGACTCGCAAAGTGGAATTAGAATCATTGGTTTTAGTGGAGTTAATTAGGAAGCGAATAAGGTAATGTAATTAGTAGTTGAATGGAACGGACGTACTGTTGGATATGTCATATTTAATTAGCGAGTGAGGCTTTGGCCTTCTCCTCTGAGGATCGGTGTAAATGGAAATGGAACGCAATCACATTTATTTATTTCCTATACGAAACGGTTTTTTGATTTTTATGTAATGTACCTACCATCTGAACGAAATACAATAAAAAGTCCTGCGAAGAAGTGGAATAGGGGCTGTTGCGTTTTGCGATTAAATATTTAAGTGGATCTAGAAGACGTGTACTTTTTACTGTCCAGCAAAATAATAATTCCGAAGTGACAAATAATTGTATATTGATAAAAAAAATCAGAAAAATATTAAGGGTGGTTTAAGCATGCATCTTCTACTTCTACATTAAACTTCCTATAAACTATTTTAATTTCTAGCCGTCTACCTGTCACAAATTTGTATCAAATAGTTAAATTTTACCTCGAGGTGGCCATCTCTTTTTCTAGCTCCAAATACATCAATGGTTTAAAATTGACTCTAGCATTTTACAGAAATAACTTTACACTTCAAACGTAACTTAGTTTTTGTCGTTTTAGGTTGACAAATTAAATTATGGGTACCTAACCTTTGAAGTTGAACTTGATTTCCTTCACAGTGAAATTTAATGGAATCTTTTTGACTCCGAAAGAAAAGGTTTGATAAAACTGGTCAACAAGGTCAGGAGGTTCTTTTGATAACAATACACACCTCGCTGAGATTAAGTGGAAGAGCAGCACCTGCGTGTGCTGAACTTCGCCTCTTTATTTTGCAGTAATTATGTATCTATATCAAAAATAAATCAAAATAAAGACATTTATTATTATTATTATTATGGTCGGTGTTTCTTGTGAGAACTCAGGTCTAGCCTGGTTAACTAATCGCACGGATTAAAATCAAGTAACGATTAGTGTCTGTGTCTGTGTCTGTTATGTAGGGTCCTTAAAAAAAAATCACACACGTACATTGGAAATCTAGGGATAGTATGTAATTCATACTTACCAACATACCTATTGATGGGCACAATAGCCAACGCTATCAGGAAAGAGGAAAACAAAACAAAAAAAAATCATTATAATAATTCCTGTAATTTTATTTAGTTTATTGTGTAANTATTATTATTATTATGGTAGGTGTATCTTGTGAGGACTCAGGTCTAGCCTGGTTAACTAATCGCACGGATTAAAATCAAGTAACGATTAGTGTCTGTGTCTGTGTCTGGTGAAGTTATGTAGGGTCCTTAAAAAAAAAATAAATTATTATTATTATTATTATTAAAAGACAATATTTTACATGGTTTTCGAATACTTTAAGGTCTCGCATTCAAAATTTCAATTGTAATGATATAATAGGTCAAAATTCTCCTTTTCTTTAACGGATCGTAAAGCTGTCGATTGAAATTTACAAAATAATACAAAATTATAACTAACCTTTTTATTTACAATTCTTTCTTCGACGTAGAAGACGGATTTTTTACAGCTAACTTTTGTTGAATCACCAATAGGGATAATTAACGGAGGTTTCAACTGGATACAACCTGCCCCTTCTACACAACGGATCTTTGGATTACAATCTTTGATGGTGCAACAAGAGCCAGGAGATGATTACTTTGCCAAGAAGTTCTACAAGCGCCCACATTTCGCACTGTCAACGGTAGCTCCGGTGAGTCCGAACGAGACATCCCAAATGAAGGCAGCCTTCTTAGGGGCAATTCTACAATGCAAGTATATACCGAGAATAAACGTGAACGGTTACGTTTGTTACCATTGCCTCAACCAATGGAATACATGTTGCTATGGCAGTTATTCCAAGGATATCTTTTTCTGCATAAAGGTGTAATTGTAGAACCGACCACGATACTGTGAGGGCGAGGTTTTCAAGAAATACCATCCCTACCCAACCGGGACCACGTGCACCCAGACTTCCGTAAACAGCAAACGAGATTTGATCGGCTTATGAAACAGAAACAGAACACACAGGTCGAACTGGATGAGGATCGTTTATTTTTATTTATATTTATGATATTTATTTTGTATATTTATTTTGTATATTTATTTTATTTATTTTATTTATTTTATTTATTTTATTTATTTTATTTATTTTATTTATTTTATTTATTTTATTTATTTTATTTATTTTATTTATTTTGTTTATTTTATTTATTTTATTTATTTTATTTATTTTATTTATTTTATTTATTTTATTTATTTTATTTATTTTATTTATTTTATTTATTTTATTTATTTTATTTTGCTTTTAAAGGCAAACAAATGATGGAACTTTAAAATGACGGGAATTCCTCAGCTCTGGGATGGCATCCAAGAAGCACAAGACGAGACTATGACCTGATATTGTAGAGGCATTAAGAAACTGCAAAAGACGCAGTTCGCCAAACCATGATAGCGGTCCGCGAGAAAGAATCGCGAGAGGAAAATAGCTGGTTTCGATGTACTTTCGTATATCTACGAGCCAAAGAAGAAGTCAAAAGTGGATTGGATGGGTTCAGGGCGAACAAAAGTCGCGAGGGAAGAAGCTATGCCTAAACAATTTTGGGAAATTGAAGAAGTACAAACCCAAGACGCAGCCCTATCGCAGGAAGATCACCCATGAAAGGTCTCATCAAAATAAATTGGTTTGTACAAACTATAACTTTCCCGTGCGACTCTTTTTCGAGATCAGTAAGCGACAGGGTCTGAAGGGGAGGGGGGGGGGGGGAAGGTAAAAATTTAATCTTATCTCTCATTGCTATTCTTGTTAATAATTAATCTCAACGAATGAACCAGTTTTCTACAACTACTAGCTCTTCTTCTGATTACCTATTTATCAAATACGGGCTTTGGAGGCGAGGGGGGAGTAGAACTAGTTTTATCCTTCATGGTACTCTAATGAAAGGTCTCAACGAAAGGAATTAATTTCTACCAACCATAGCCCTCCCCCTCAACCTCTTATCGTGATCTGGTATTTCCCTTATACCTCAAGAACAGATTGTGGGAAGAGGGTACTCACAAAGGGCGATTAAGACGTCCGTATGAAATATATCCATTGGTGATGTCAAATCAAAAGCTATATTTTGGTTTAAAAAAATGCGCTCTATCATCACAGGAGTTGTGCACAATTTATACTTCCTTTTAATTCTTAAAAAATGCGCTAAAAATACCACCCCTTTTAACCCCCAGTACTTCATTCTCGGAAAAATTCACGGGTTTTAATTAGTTTTCCCCGATTTCGAATCAGTTTACCTTCACAAAAAAGCCCGGTTTGGATGGGATTGTCAAAAATGTTTATATAGCCTGGACTATACGTGTGAAAGGCCGATTGGACGTCCGGACTGTTTGCTGCAATTATCGCGTTTCTTGAGGTGGCGTTTACATTGAAAAATGGGAAATTTGTTTCCACAATAACTGTCTTCGGGGTACAAATTTTTGGTTAAAATAGCATTCATTCAAATATATAATGTTCCGACATTTGCATGAAACAATAGTTATTTATATAACAAGAGCGCGAAGTTCAATTTCGCGCATTGAGACTGAAGGTATTTTGACGAGGCGAAGCCGAGTTAAAATATCAGTCAAATGCGCGTTATATACAATATTTTTTCTACAACTGAACCGATTGTTAATTAAATTGCTGTTTAAGTTCAACTTTGTACCGTGCGCGAAAGACTTTTTTTCACTGTTGACGATTTCGCGCACGTTGTCAAGAGCAACCTTACTTATTAATTAACCGATTAAAAATCTAGTACTTCGCGTTTCCTAATCCGTCAGAAAATGACAGGTTTTTTTGACAGTTGTAGAAAAAAGTTATTTATATAACAAGAGCGCGAAGTTCAATTTCGCGCATTGAGACTGAAGGTATTTTGACGAGGCGAAGCCGAGTTAAAATATCAGTCAAATGCGCGAAATAACTTCGCGCTAGCGTTATATACAATATTTTTTCTACAACTGAACCGATTGTTAATTAAATTGCTGTTAAGTTCAACTTTGTTCCGTGCGCGAAATACTTTTTTTCACTGTTGACGATTTCGCGCACGTTGTCAAGAGCAACCTTACTTATTAATTAACCGATTAAAAATCTAGTACTTCGCGTTTCCTAATCCGTCAGAAAATGACAGGTTTTTTTGACAGTTGTAGAAAAAAATTATTTAGCTAATTCCTGTACTTTCGCCGTTATTTAGGAAAGAAGTTCATAAAAAACTCCCACATAAAATATATATCTTTCATTTTTATCACACACTGATAATAATTTGTTATCAAACTTCACTTCATTCACAAGCTTAAACCCTTAGCAACAATCGGTCGTTAACAGAAGTTTATTTTTGTTTACCTCGAAACAAAGTTATTGAGGAAATCGTAAGACAACTTTTGCACTTTTTGTAAACACCACCTTAACAATCGGGTTAATAAAAAGGAAGTTAATTTTAAAAAGCACACTTGTTTCACTAATTCTGCTGTTTTCACGGCGAAGTAAGCATTAAATACATTTGACTGGATTATTTTTTACCTTAAATTTTAATTAATTAGCTAATGCACTGCTTGAAATTAGCTCTTGTTATTATGGTGCTGTGAAAAACTAATGAACGTAAGTACCATTGTGAAAAAGCTACATAAATGCATTACGTACTGCAAACAATGAATTTTGCAAAGATCCCTTCTCAAACGTAAGTACATGCTACACATATAAGCCCTTCCCCAAATGATGATGTATACCTTAAGACATTAGTTGTCGTGGTCCAGTAATGGGCTCATTTCTCATCAACCTTAGAATTATTGTTTCTTTATGGATGGAAGCATTAGGTTAGGGACTGCGAGGCCCTTCCTACAACGTAATGTTATAGAGTTAGATTCTTGGACCGCAAAAAGTATGAGATATTATTCCGGTTTCCATTTTGATTAGTTTCCCGAAGGAAGTCGCCAACTTTGGCGAGGTCGCTTGTGAAAAACGAACGCGTGTCAAAGAGTAAAAATCGCACCTGTATCGACCCTTTTCAGTCGAACTTTTAGTCGTTTTTAAAATTTAAACAGCTGCAAATGGGGTGCCATCAATCACGTTTTCAATTCGTGAAAGTTTCATATTCGACTTCGAAATTATTTGTTATCAAACTCACTTTGGGTGCCCCCTTTCTCAGATTCTGTAACAATTAAGGATCCCTTAATTTCAAACTTAGGTAATCTAATGTACACTTCCAGTTGCCGGTAGTTGCGATGTGCTACGTGCGTTTCAGAACAGATCCGGTTCCGGGAATATGGACCGCAACGTGCCACCGCAAGCCTCAGTTTTGCAACTCCTACCTGTCAGCGCCTCCCTTTCTAAAATATTATACCGACCCCGCCTGAGCTACCCAACTTGACAAAAGTTAAGAATAACGTAAATAAAGCTCTCTGTTTCAAACCGCAAGGCGACGCGACGCAACATTATTTTACGTCGTCGTTTTGTAGTTGGTTGCTTGAGTAAAAAGCACACGTTTGGTAAAGCGTACTTTACTAATCTGCCGTAAGACTTACAGCAACTTTCCATCAGCACGAAATATTCGATTATCGGCTCTCAATTCCCGAATGTTATTAACAATTCAGGTAGCGAAAGTAACGTTGCAAAATGCGATACAGCCGGAGTTGTTAAAGAAAACGTAAATACAACGATAGGAGAAATGAATCCTTTCTAGATATTTGGAGCTTATATGTGATATGGTATATTAGATAAGTGTCAGCAAGGATCAAGAACGTGATGTGCTGCAAAGCGCATTGCGTGACAAGGAAATAAACGAGACGCAAGGATCACACTCACCAACCTACTCGACCTTCACGTAGAACAGTAAAGAACGGACTTTATCCCTTTCTGTCGTCGTCACGAAAATGCTATACAACGTGTGGTCTATCACCCTAAATTTTTATTGAATTTCACGAATACAATTCTGTTTTTAGATCCTGTTAGAGAAAATAAAAGATCTACACTCAGCAAAATGGCACTGCAACTACGAGTTGTTGTATTTACTTCCTAACTTTGTAAAGCAAAGTCTTGAAGTGAAACCAGTTGTGATACTGAAAATTGATGTGTGGTATACAGGGTGATTCCTATAGTACCTGCCACCGTTTGGGAGCGTATAGGGGGTGCCTAGGGGAGTATTTTGATATAGGACACTTGGGGTCGGAAATCTAAAATAAGGGCGCCAGAACCAAATTTATTTTCTGGAATTTCACGCCTGTATGTAGGCAACCCAACCGACCGACGTTTCGCGCGGAGCGATGCAGAGCGAGTTAGCGCGAGGAAGCGACATGGAAGGGAAGGAGGGAAAACGACAGTCAAAAGCAATAACGTTTACAAGTGTTCAACGTGGCCACCGTTGTTCTCAATGCACTTCCTACATCTAGCCAACTAATTATTATACTATTGCCATAGTGTTTATTCACTTGATACGCGTCGTTGCAGACGGGATTTCGTGGGTTTAAACAAAATTCTGATCAAGTGTCAGCCACACATCGCCGCCTGAGATCGCTCCGTGTGCACCGCCGGCCGGTTGGGTTGCCTACCTACAGGCGCGAAATTCCAGAAGGTAAATTTGGCTCTGGCACCCTTAATTTAGATTTCCGACCCCAAGTGTCCTATATCAAAATACTCCCCTACGCACCACCTACACGCTCCCAAACGGTGGCAGGTACTATAGGAATCACCCTGTATGTATACGATATACCTAAACTTAATGGCGAGAAATTCTGACCGGGGCCCATCTCAAACGGTCTTCGTTGTAGCATTTAATAATATAATCAAACCAAGAGAACCCAGTCGAACAGAATAGCATCATTATTTTACAATTACATCACAACAGAGGTTACATATCGGCAATGTTGCTGCTATTTGACCTTTATACAAGACATAACATATAGATATGTACAGGAGACCAAAATATTTTGTTTGAGAGTTCTCTAATAGTCTCAAAATAACCCATAGAAGTAGGAAACTTTTAATATTGGACAGGTTTATGGTTCCGTATAGGGGTACCAAGTTATGAGTTTCGTTGAAGCAGAAAAGACAACGGTGATCTAATTTAATGAGAGTTATTTGTGTGCCACATATGGCGTTATACGATTATGATTTCCAATGTCTCTGATGGTTGCATGAATAGCAAAATCTGGAAATTGGAAATGTACCAACTAAGAATTACGTGGTGGTATGTAAGAATTAGCCATTTTTGCCCCCTCCAAATACCTAAATACAATTTGCTTTCTTTAGCACTCCCGGTGACGTAACTGATGAGTAACCTTGATTGTGGTGGAAGGTCGTGTCCGTGGTTGAAGGGGATTCCCCCTGTGATGTAACTAATTAGCAACCTTGTTTGTGTTGGTTTTTTTGATAAACATTTTCGAGTTTAATTTTATACCTATAGTTCAAAATCCACAAACGAAAGAGAAACGAAATAATTGCTAGAGAGATAGAAAGAAAGATTGTGATTGCGATTATTAGAAATTCGATAAAATGCCTGTATCATTTCTTCAGAACTTTAAGGTATTTGAAATAGTTTCATAACTTTTCGAGTTTAATTTAATCGCGTAAGGGAAATGAGTTTTTTTTAGAAATTATGTTCGTTCATGGGCGATATTAAAAATACACAATCATATATTATACAGAACTGTGTTTAATAATAATAATAATAATAGCCTTTCTTTCCCATAGGTCTCATATCAAAATTTCACATATCAAAATATAAAAAAACGTTTATAGACATTCATAAACAATAAAGAAAAACTTCTAAATTAATGATCAAATGGCAAGATAAGAACTAGAAAAGGAAAAGAAGAAGAAGAAATTTAGTAGTACGTATTTATGAGGAATCACACGGTGCCAATTCAAATTAGTAGTTAAACTACCATTGGTCTTCCATTGGAGCCGTGAAAAAAGATAAGAATAGCAAGGTGAAATTATGCCTATTCTAACTTAAACTAAAATTCTGAGATGTTAGGTCGGCGTCGGAACTAATTTGCAAACAATTATTTGTAATTTATCTTTATGTGACTGATGAATTGATGATGTTATTATGCGTCATTTTGAAGATGTAATAAAGAACGGAACAGTTTTTGTTTGAAGAGAGAAAGAGATGAAGCTTTGAGTTCAGCTGATAAGTTATTATAGACTTTATAAATTTGGTACTGAAAGGGGCGTTCGTATAGGGCAGTGGAATGCTTTGGTGGAGAAATTAAACCTCGGTATCTTAAATTTATATTATGAACATCTGTTCTGAAGCGGATTTTATTGTAGAGATAAGCTGGTGTCTTTGTGGTCAGTACTTTGTGGCAGAGTGTTGCAAACTGAAGTCTTCTTCTATTGCTCATATTCAGCCAGTTCAAATCACGCAGTTTATGCGAAATGCGTTCGAATTTACGTATACCATAAATCATTCGCATGCAACTGTTCTGTACTCGCTGAATGCGTCGTACCGTATCTTGCTTTATAGACGACCAATATAGCTCGGAGCAGTAATTGAAATGCGATAATACAAGAGAGTTACACAACAAAGCTTTTGTTTTTATTGGTAAAGATTTCCTATGTGGATATATTAACTTTAAATTGATTAAACTTTTCTTGAGGTACATATTGATTTGAGTATCGTATCTAAACGAATTGTCCATGTGCAAACCTAAGTTTTTCACTTCGGTTTTAATCGGTATGTTTGTGTCGTTCAAAAAAAAATTTGCATGCTGGTTGATGGCTCGGATATTATCAGTATTTCCAAAAAATATTATTGAAGACTTCGCCGGATTTATGAACAGTGAATGCATACGTGAGACAGCTTCGATTGAACGTAGATCATCATTTATATTACGAACAGCAGCTATGGACTCATCCACGCGAAATGAATGTAGGATTTGGGTATCATCGGCGAACATTTTCATTTTGCAATGCGAAATGTATTCACTAAACCGGGATGTGTAAAGAATAAACATAAGAGGGCCTAAAATAGACCCTTGGGGAACACCCCTAAGAGTTGGTAAGAAACGAGATCGGCGTGACATAATTTTAACGCATTGGCTCCGTCCACTTAAAAGCTACTAAACAAATTAACCGCAGCTGTTGATAATCCAACACTTCCAAGGATACTGAGAAGAACGTCATGGTTGAGTGTATCGAAAGCTTTACTGAAATCTAAAAGCCCTAGGACAGATACCATCTTCGAATCGGTGGCGGAGATAATTTCATCCGTGATGTCTATCAAAGATGTAGTACAACTATGATGCGGTCTAAAACCAGACTGATGGTGGGGAATAATATTTTTACTGAACACATATGACCTCAGCTGCGAATTAATTACCGTTTCCACTATTTTAGACATTGTAGGAAGTATGCTTATAGGCCGTAAATCTTTGAATTCCTTAGGGCACTTGATTTTTGGTAATGGTGTTATCACGGCTTGTTTCCATGATAGCGGATATTTACCAGACTGCAGGACTTCGTTTATGATATGGGTGAGGTAAGGTAGAATTGTGGGACAAAATAGTTTGATAATATTGATATTAATATCGTCGTGTCCAGTAGCTCTAGATTTAATTCCCGATATAATTTTGGCGACATCAGCTGTGAGGACTGGTGAGAAATTGAATTGATCCTCATTGGAAAACGGATTATTCTGTTTGTAGAAGTTGACTAAATGGGCTACATCGCGATCATTTGAGTTCGGTATTGAGCTTAATAGAAATGCATTTATAGCTTCAGGGTCACTTAGATGGACAGGCAATTCAGAGTGCATATTATTAGATGATAGAAGCTCTTTCAAATCTTTCCAAAGCTGCTTACTATTATAAATTAGCATTGATCTTTTGTTCAAAGAAAGCTGTTTTTTCATGTTTCAGCATAAAGTTCACCTGATTTCGCAGATTTTTAATAAGACCAATCGCTCTGCGACCTTGTATGCTTAAATTTCTTTAATGCTTCATTTCTGAGTTGCATACAATTTTTGACAGTGGGTGTTACCCACGGCGCATTTCGTTTAGTTACCTTTATGTTTCGAATGAGCGTATGTTTGTTAATTACGTGTAATATATTATGGCAGAGAAAATCAACCTTATCATCAACATTGCTAAGATAAAATACGTTCTGCCATGGAACTCTATGCACATCGTCATTAAACTTCACTGCATCCATGTAAGTGAAATCCCCGAAAGATTTGAATATGGCTGGATTATTGATAGTAGCAATATCTAGATCGCAGAAGATTGTTTCGTGATCTGAAGTGATTCCGTTATAGTGAACACCTGATGAGCTTACCCTTTCTGAATCGTTGACCAGAATTAAGTCAATTAACGTTGACGATTTTTTAGTGAGCCGTGTGGGTTCGCATATTAATTGCTTAAAGTTAATAGCATCTAACATTGTGCTAATATATTCTGTTGCAGGTAAATGATTACAACTCATATCAATGTTCAGATCACCTAAACAAACAACGAGATCACCGCTACTGTGCATCAGCGTTAGTGAAGACTCCAATTCGTCCAAAAATAATTTGTAATTTACTGTTGGTGACCTGTAAGCACAACCACAAGCAACACTAAACTTACCAACTTTAATCGATAACCATAACTGCTCAATTTGACTATTGCTCTTAACGACATTACATTTAAGTGATTGTTTAACATAGATGCAAACTCCTCCTGCTCTACCATCCCTATCCTTTCGGTATACGTTATAGCCATTAACCTCAATGGCTTCATCTGTTATTCCTGGATGACACCACGTTTCACCAATTGCAAGTACATCATAATTGTTCGCATCTAAAAAACTTCTAAGATCATAGAGAGAGGGTACCAAAGATCTGATATTAATGTGTCCTAGACGCATACTATAAGAAAACTACTTAAATTTAATATTACGATAACAATCCATGATTGAACAAATTTACATATTATTTATTTCAATGTTTACAAATTAATCCTAACAAAACCCGAACAATTGGACAGCCTTGAGTGCGATGTATTCGACGTTGATATCGCAAGTTGAAGAACGATAGCTCGATACCACAATTTGCAATATAGCTTGCTTAAAGGTGAACTCATTGCAGCATTATTCATAATCATTTATAGCAGAAACTGTGCAATATTATATTTGATTTATGTATGGTTTAAGTCACTCAAATTATTAATACGCTTGATGTCGTTAGGCCCCCTTTTCACAAATATTTTACAATCGCTAGTCCAAACGCATTTCGACCCATACCTAGTAGCACATTCCTTGAGTAGCTGCTGCCGAGCCTTTGTTAAGTCTTCCCGAATAACAATCGAACTGCCTTTTAGTTGTTTCTTGGATCTAAAGATTAGATTTTTTGCGTGACGTGAGATGAACTTTACGATGATGGGGCGGTTTTTTCCTTCTTTGCCAGGTAATCGATGAGCAATATCAATCATATCTGTAGTAATATTGAGATGCATACGTTCGGAGCACAGGGTTGCGATCACCGTGGGTACATCCTCTTTATTTATCTCGGGGACTCCAAAAAACCTAAGACTATTGCGTCTGGAATACTGCTCCGTGTCGTCCTTACAGACCCTCAATGCTTCTTTAGTTTCAGCTAACTCGATTTTGACTTTTGATAACTCGGATTCGGTTTGGCTTAAATCATTCTCGAGTCGTACCACCTTCAATCTCTGAAAACACCTTGATTTGGTTTTGGAATTCCTCTGCGATACAAGCACGAATTTGTGTTGACAGGAGTGCTATGAATGATTGTGAAGTAACGACCTTGGATACGACTTTTTCAACGACAGCGTCTTCATCTATATTGGACCTTGTATCAGTAGGCATCTTAACGAGCGATTTAACACAGTTTTGAAAAATATTAAATTTACTGCAACAGAGCGACCGAAGCACGTCTACTCGCGACCGCCACACATCACAGAATCCCACACATCACAGAATTTCAGAATAGTTTCATTTTGTTTTGAAACTTGAAACTTGAAACTTGAAACTTGAAACTTGAAACTTGAAACTTGAAACTTGAAACTTTAAACTTTAAACTTTGACATATGCCTGGCGTCGCCGCCTCTCCCATGATTTAGTCAACTGTCGTGAGGATGCGTCCCTGGTAGGCACTATCAGGGACGTTTCACCACTACTTTGTTGCCATCGCGCTGGGCCGCGACATATGCCAAACAATGTGGTGGAGTTTGTGGATTGGGGGGGTTGTGGGGGGGCGGCTAACTGGATGTTATCCGACCCGAACGGGTACGGCCACAGCTTCGCCACTGGTATTCTGCCTTAGAGGGAACTCTGCTTTCTAGTGATAGCTTCTTCTCCGGGCGTTCATTTGTTTCCTCCTCTTCTTCCCCTTTTTATTGTCCTCTCCCTGCGTTATTTTCTGTGGCTCTCTCTTCCTCCTCCTCTTGGCTACTTGTGCTTATGTCTGATTCTTCTTCCACCTCTAGTATTTCTCTGCTTTCTTTCTTCATTTGAGGCTTGTCTCTGCTCCGCTCTTCCCTTCTTCCCATGGGAATCCCCGAAGCCGTTACCGTTTGGTCTATGGATGCTTTTCCATGTGAAGCAGGGTCGACCTGATCGTCTTTCCCTCTAGTAATTCCCTTATCTGCTTTCTTGTAAGGTTGCTGTTTTCCATCACTATCCTGAGTGCCTTTCGCTCCGCCCTCCTCAAAGTTAGTCTGTTACTTCTTGTTAGCGCTGAGGTGTTAACTCCGTATAAGATTGTCGGTGCTGTGATCGTGTTGTAAATCATCATTTTCAAGCTGTCCGTTATTTTCTTCTCTCGTATGAAGTCCCGAATTCACTTTTAATTTCTACTTGTAACGAAGCACCTGTTTATGCACAGGTTATCTCTAGGGTTATCCTATTAATAAAGGTCGCAGGCCATATCTATGGAAGCGGCCAAGGGAAATGGCTGGAAATTATTTTCAAGTTTCTAGGTTTGCCGCTAGAGGAGGTAAGATTCAAGGTTAAGCAGTAAAATGATTTTTTTCCCTAAAATATACCCAACAAACATGCATAAAAATGAAAATGAGATGAACTTCACGACCTTGCAGTTTTAATGCTCGTTTTCGCTTAACATTGGACCTCGCATTGTGCTATAACCGAATGAAGCGAACTGAAATGAATTTTCTCTCGTGCTCTAAACGACGAGAGCTTTCGTAGGCCGCAAGAATAGTTAAAAAATACCTATCTCTCCGGGAAGAATTAAAACGCTGAACAACTTTTGCTCGGTAGCTGGTTTCCTTATCAGTAGTTAAAACGGTTCAACAAATTCAGACATTACTTTTACCTTTTTTGTCGATGAACTCTTCTATTTTGAATTTCATTATTTAAATAAAAAAGACCAGCGATTTGGATGAAATTCAATATTTACTTTTCTGTAATCGATTGCATTGATGACACGAGGTCTTCTAGTTTCTGTCACACACTTCGATTCCAATTTTTCATATTATATTTCACCATAATTGTAAGACTTAATTAAATCTCTATGCTGGTACACATACTAATAATATATTTTTCAAACGCATTTTTTCGTTGTACTTATAATAAATGTTAAAAATTTTATCCATCTTCTCATCCCAATTTTATCATATGACGGTAATTATAAAATCAATTCAATTTTACAATATATATACAATTACAAATATTTTAGCTACGCCTGATGATGGCCAGTTTGGCCGAAATCGATTGCGCATAACAGAAAAGTAAATATTGAATTTCATCCAAATCGCTGGTCTTTTTTATTACCTTTACCTTCTATTTTTCACCCCTAGATAAGAAATACATAGATAGGGAACTATAATTTCTCATAAGGAAGCGCCTGTTTGAGTTCGTCGAAGTACCGGGTGTTCATTAAAACTGGTAGCTTCTATCAATCTACGGTGCATCACAGACTGTATCTACGGAACCCTTAATTGCACAGCTTGGGACAAAGATTCAGACCATATCTATGTAACCCTTAAATGCACAGCTCGGGAAAAAGATTTTGTTAACAAAAGAGGCCAAGAGAGATCGCTAGAAATCATTTTCAAGTTTCTAGGTTTGCCGCTAGAGGGCGTAAGATTCAATGTTAAGCAGAAAAACTTTGAAGGTTTTCTAGAAAATTTCAAATGAAACGATATAATTTTATATATTAAATAAGATGAAAAAATATAGATAGAGAAAAGATATCAGTGAACACCACATTTTGGTATCTGTTTCCTGAGAAGAGATATGGCGAAAATACGCACCTTCACAAATTTAAGTTTCAATATTTGTATTCATCAGTTAACTTTGACACACAAGAAACACAGTGCCGCGCAAAAAAACTAAGGAATGTATTAGCCACACTCCTTGAAGGTTGGCAACCTTGGAAACCAAGCGAACCATGTGGTATTTTCTATCCGATGGGCGCACATTTCTCGGTAAGTATAGGAGGGGGAAGTATTTTTCCATTGCCAGCTAGATCATGCGACTAACTTGCTTAGGCTTTTATTTGTAACTAATTGTTATTTCAAGTCTATTTCTCTGATTTACCTAAAGTTTGAATAATTTATTTGTTGCTCCGAAACTGAAACTGAGTGTTAATTTTGACGCCCTTGGCGTGATTATCGCTTGTTATGTGTTCTTTCGTTTCAATCACCTGCAAAGTTTACGTGGATGTCAAACCGCGCCCTCTACCACTCATCGTGTTTACTAAAAACACTTGTTTCATGTAAAATCTGATTACATGAAGAGAGTTCTATTTAATAAGATCAATTGTGTGAAAATCGGTTAACCTAAACCAAAGTTATTTACATTCAATTCCTTAAAGAGATGTTCTCCTTCCCCCACTCCTCATATTTTTGAGCTAGAATAATATTTGCTGAATCTAAATGATGCAAAATTCGTACAAAATTGCGATGCATGTTTGTTGGGCATATTTTAGGAAGAATAATTTTTTGCTGAACCTAAAGTCACTAGATATAGAAAGTACCGCAATCATCCGCCATTTTTGGGCAAATTTGCTGCCATCTTAAAGAAATTGACAAATAAAATCTGAATAGCTGTAATTTTTTAATAACCTAACTTCATAGTACTGTCATGTTTTATAAAAATATATAGATATCTCCAAACACGTTGAACAATCCCTAACATTAAAGTTACTAGAATCTGGTAACTTCCGCCATTTTTGGGCAAAAATCATGCGTTCTCTCTCAAAATAAGTTACAACAAATATTCTTAGCTTCTTTTGTTAACAAAGTTGTTTTCCCCAAGTTGTGCAATTAACGGTTCAATAGATAAGGCCTCTGACCTTTACCAATAGCACACCCTGTACAAAAAGTTATAACAGTTTTATTTATTTATTGTCCCACTTGTTCTAGGCCCTCAACAGGCTTACGCCCAATTACAGAGTGAGAGTGACCCGCATAATGCTTTTTTAGAGGTGTCCCTGAAGAAGGTCTTAGATTGTTCTATGCTACTTCGGTATTTAGCTTACGAATTCGGAAAACTGCAGAAAAACATAATGCGGAGTAGCCGGCAGAATGCTCGAAACTGATCTAAGGAAATTTCCATCTTTGCCACAGATGAAAAATTCCTACCTCAGCCCAGTTTCGAACACCCGACCTTCGGTTTTGTAGCCCAACGCTCTACCACTGAGCTACAAAGTCAATCACTAATTTAATGAATGCACCGTATATTGATAGAAGCTGCCAATTTTGATGAACACCCGGTACTTCGATGAACTCAAACAAGCGAGAAATTGTAGTTGTAGATTACCGACCTTTGTAATTGTAATCCGGGCAATTAAGTGAATATAATTAATCGTAATTGTGGGTGGCTGAAAAAGTTCATCGGATTAGATTGTACCTAGTGTCATTAGAAGCTCGCTTAATTCATATAGATTTTTAGGACGCCCGGGAGTCTGGAAACTAATTAAATAAGATTTAATTTTTGGACGTTACGCCTGAGTACGCCGACCGGCTGGAAAATCCGAGTTCCATTTCCACATTTTTTTGGGAAATTTATATAAGCGAACAGCACGATTTAAAGGGATAATTTTCCCTTTTTGGCTTTGTGTCATTTTGGTTTAAATTTTTGCATTTTAACAATTCTTTATTTTTATAATTGTGAACTTTTGGAGATGAGAGACTGATAAAACTGGTAATAATACTAGAACACTTTAAAAGCATCTAGAGAGCTCTCACTTAAAGGTACCTTTGGTTACATTTTTTTTGGTTTAGATGACAAAACGCAATCGCAAAGCTCTAAAGGAGTTTGAAACAGATCAACGGAGACAGCGATTGTCTTTAATTTTAGAGATCTGTGATTTGTGAATCTTACAATGGGGTGAACAACTGAACATTTCGTACTGTTGACTCAGGTCCTTAACATTACTGTAGTTATGTTAGGGAAACATTAAGTCTAAAATTTTTTAAAATGTGGAATCGACATATGTCTAAATACGTACAGAACTGAAAATAAATACAAACATTGGTAACAACTTTTATTCTTAATATAACAGTAGGTATAAAAATATACTTTTCAAACAGCCCTCCTAAATTTTTGACAATATTACGCAGATTGGTCAATTCTTTCATGCTAGGGCGCAGAAAATAAAGTCATCCTGTAAAATAATTGGTCGTTTACTTCAACTTCTTCTTCTAAAGTATTACAATAAAGCATTTTTGCTCTTGAGAACAGCTCTAAACTCAATTATGAGCTTTTAGCGCTCACTCCTAGCGTTACATCATTTTCTATCTCAACAAACAATAATTAATTACTAAACTTTTAGTCGCCGGCTTCAGAAGCTGTATATAAAAAATAATAAAGTTCAAAATGTACAACCCCTTCACTTCGGTACAATTTCGCCGCCGTTCTTCAGATTTCAAGACCTAATCACCAATTATAAGTACATTTTATAATTCCATCATTAAAAATACATCATTGTGCATCCCTTCATTAAAAAGAAGGAACAGCAAGGAAAAAATTCATACCGTTTAAAATAAATGAGGAGGCTCCTGTAATTTTTTTGTGTTTGAACACAACCGGGTTTGTTAGTGGACTGATTGCCATCCACTCCCGGCATCCAGGCAGATCAATCGGAAACTCACATTACGGTAAAGTTAGCTATAATCTGATTACCAAACGTTGCAATCAGTCCGACGATTAATCCCGAACTTCTAATCCAATGCGGATTGGCTAACTTTAAAAGTCAATCCTTTAACTTTGAAACATATTAAGTGTGTTTCTTTTTTTAAACCCCCCTCTTGATGTATATAATATTTGGGCATTGTTCTACTTGCTAAGTGTTCCGTGGAATTATTAAAGTACACAATTTCCCCTAGCAGTCATAAGACGACTTCTACACGAGCTTCCATAAATATCTCCAGAAGCTTAAATATTTAACCGACTGCTTTAATTTAGAATTTTAATGCGTTGGGGTTAATGAAATTTACATATTTTTATGGCCGTTTGTACTATTTTGCTTATATTTTAATACACTCGGCCGAAATGCGGTTGAGGTGAAAACGATAGAATCTCGCTAACCGCCTCATGAAATTGTTTGCTGTAACATGGCAAGCAAGGAGGATTCCATCCTTCTATACAGCGCAAATTCGAATTGTAAAGACCCTTCATGCTACTGCGATATGTAGAGGTTGTGTAGTAACATAATGACCTCTCAATGTTCATTTCCTTTGGGAAACAATTTAAGCTTACGTAGAAATAAGGGCCTGTAATTATCCCAAATTGATATCCTGTATTTGAGATTAATTATCAGAATCGTGAGTAATCCTATCTGTTCATTTAACACAGTTGGTTCATCTGCCAATTATAATATATTACCATACGGTGGTAAGTTGATTAGGAACAAAAACAACAAAGAGAATTGTATGAAATTAATGTAAAAATAAAATGCATAAGTACAGTTTTAAACAAACGGTATGGCGATTGTTTACTAAACAAAGCATATTAATATTTACAATAATTGAAAGATTTCACAGGTGACTCCTTGGTTAAGCTATAATAAATCATATTGTATATTGCTCTGTGCAATGGTAAATGGTCACTAAACCACTCATCTAACTATCTCAATTAAACACAAGTACTAACAAAATCGTCTATCTATACGAAACGTTTATTGTTTTTCAGGGCACGTCCAGCATCAAAAATCGACCCCCCCCCCTTTAACGGATGCTGGGAAACTTTCTCGTAAGAGTTGACAAACCCTTCATCGCGACTTAAAATAACGTTTCGTTTTATGGCGTCTTATTCCTAAAGTGTCTTAAAGTAGTAATCTAACTATACTTTGTTTCAAGGGTGCTGAACCTTTCGTCACACTATCTGACGTCATGGCAAAATTAAGGCAGGTCGTAAATTAGTATAGTTGGTTTACATATTGTCACATTGACGTTTCAACTTATTTATTAAGGTGTCACTATCGTTCATCATGATTAGACCGCCCAAGTTGACAATCACTTGTAAGGCATCTGGTCCTGATAGGTTTTTTCCTGTTCTTAGGTTTTATAATGGCGAAATGGTCATGTATTTTATGTAGAGGAAGTCCGTTGGTATGAATTAAACCTTTTCCGCCGTTTGTAATCACCTCACGACTCACGTAACCGATTCTTTGCACCGACAATCGAAATGGATACTGCCAGAGCATCCGAAACTCTTTGAGATGAAGTGTATGATGGTTACAGAAAACGCATAGGAACATTTGTAACTTAAAGTTTGTTTAGGCAGTTCGTAAATTAATATTTTGTTTACATAATGTTGATGTGAAATTAAGTATGCTACCAATGTGAAGAATACGCGTTAAGTTGCGCGTATTTTAATGACCCTTAACTAGCCATTTGCAGAAGTAGAATAGGCCATGGTTTATCGGTAAGCCTTTCGCATTTATACATCTTACAAATTTGAGATAAAGCGTAGTCATTATACCACTGGCTCATTGAAATAACAACGCATACATACAGTTTCTGCTCTTTTGCCACACAGTCGAGATATTCGCATAAGGATCTTGAATATCTTCTGATCCGATTTATTTAAAAAAAAACGCAATTGTGAGAGAAAACAGGTAGTGATGATATTTATTCCTGAAAAAACTCTCAAATGTTCATATTCAAATCGTATGTACAAAAGAAAAAACGACACTACACCACAAATCCATCTTCTGATCCTGCATGGAGTATTAGGTATATACCGGACCCCTTCACCACTTCTTTTTCTAACTGTTTTGAGAGTACCATCTTGCCAGCTTCTTCTAAGACCCTTTACTGTATATCCAGGTTTCGTCTAAAACCACAGGTCGTAATGGAAAGAGTGAAGTTTCGTTGTGTTTAAAGTCTCTCAAAAATTGTAGTCTTCTTTGAACTGCATAGGGCTGTTCCATTAAAAATAATCTATTGGAAACGGTGCATCTCTGCCACGTGAATTTCAGTTTCTTCAAACTGCGGGACAAAGAGGTAGCAGATATTTCTACGCCATCAAGTCGTTGAAGATTACTGTGTAAGGAACGGAGTGTAACATTCTCACCTATAAAATCAATTCAATACCTAAGTGTTCTAGCGAACCTCTTCATTCTGTGTATCGGTTCGTCATATTTACCTAATGGTAACGGGAATGACCTAAATTCATGATATGAGCGAATCGAACCATTATGCGGTAAAATTTTTAAAATACTTGTCTATTAACGGCGTTGCTGCACTGTCGACTTGCCTAAGCGTTTTTAACTTTGATGATATTTACTTCACTTTTAATACAAACTACCTAATGAAAAGGCGTTTAACACTGGAAATCTGTCTATAACGAAAATCATTTGACGGATTGATATTATGACAGATCAATTGGTTTATTTGTCACGACTTACGTTAATGACGTAATTTTTTTGTCTCAATCGATTTAAATGTAATGAAGAGAGAATCACATTTATGACGTCAGGTTCAGCACCAGTGAAACAAAGTATACCTTATATGGCGCTAATACGCTCAGTTACGGCAGACTGCCAAACACCAAATGCCTCCACCAGAACAAAAGGTTACGATTAACGTCCACCACCAAAAAAGCCGCGATTCACGTCTTTTTATGTTATTTAAAACATGCTCCCTCTCTCAGATCCGTTCCTCCTTCTTATCAAACGAATGCGCATCGTTAAAATGAAACACATGCGCTTTCTTATCGACAAAACCTGCTTATTTTCAAATTTAATTTGCTTTACGTAGCTATAACAAACTCTTATCGTAATGACCGGAGATAAACACAACTCAATTGGTTATAGACGAACCTGATCTTTTCACACGTAGTACAACTTTATAATAAGTAAAACAACAGCGGTTATTTAAACAAATAAAACTGACACAAAACTCATTAACCTCAAATTCGAATTTCGAATTTCGAATTTCGAATTTCGAGTTTTATTTTTTGTCCTCTATCTCATGTAAAAATCCAATATGTCGCCCATAGGAAATAAAGAAGTAGTTTCCCTGTAGCTTCTATATATGGCGTGTTATGAAAATGCTGATAACAAATTCACATTTTCCGAAAAAGGTGACCATACCGTCCACTTCCGTTCCCCAGACAAAGAACGGTTTCAAACAATGAAAGTGTAAGTTTTTGATTTTATTTCGACCCAGAACTGCTCAACATATTCCGATGTATCAACTTCTGAAGCATTTAGAGAATGCCTCGTTTTCGGCAATTAATAGTTATTCATCAGAAACAGTTCATCGGGAAGAGTTCATCAGGAAGAGTGCATCAGGAAGAGTGCGTTAGGAAGAATTCATCAGGAAGAATACATCAAAATGAGTTAATCAGGAGGAACGGGAGTGCATCAGGAGGAGTGCATCAGCCACCAAGAAACCAACCACGAACCAAGTCTGCCGTCGTCGTTAGCGATCCCACAGCTGAAACCCGAGTTGGTGGAATAATCAAAGTGAAGAATTCAAAGGTACTGATTTATGTCCTTATTATTTCCGTTTTGTGTGAATTATCAGTGAAGGAACTGAATCGCGTATATCTTAAACCGTTTTAATGAACGATTGATTGATGATTTAGATTTAGGCTTACTTGTGACATACCATGTTTGCTAAAATAAAATTTAATTATCTGACCAGCACGTATATTGAGTTTGGTTAGCAATTAGGTTTTTGTCGTTTATACTGAGTGTAAGCATTTGCTTGTTTTCCTTGTTTAATCATAATTCAATTAGCAATTCTTACCACATTGTTGAATCTTGTTCAAAGGGAGTAAATAAGGTTTACTTCACAGATCAAGGTCAATATTGAAGTATACTAATTTCTAACTGAAGACCTTCTGCAGGGGCACCTCTAAAAAGCCATTATGCGGGTCACTCTGTAACTGGACGTAAGCCTATTGAGGACCCAGAACAAGAGAGGGATAATAAATAAATAACTGCATTTTGAATCAATAAAATGATAATCACCCTAGGAATCACCTAGGGCTGTATCTCCAATACGACTCTAAGAGTTTCAAGAGGGGGGAAACGTAGTCTTTTAAACTGAACACCCTGTGTATTTTTAGTTGTTTCGATGTCATTTCTTAATCTCTGCATGGAAACCTATTCACTTTTTGGTCTTTTTACCAAATTATTAATTTTTTTCTGAATAATTTCCCAAAAGCAAGCTCCACTTTGATATAACGTAGCGACCTTGATTTCAAAGTCAAGAAATACATTTGATCAATAATGTTAATAATCTGAATAAAAGGAAACATTTTAGTAATGATATAGTTGCATTTGGTAATACAGGGTGTTCACAAAAAAATAGTAGTTTCCAAATTTTTAAGTGTAACAACTATTTTTGTTAATGAAACTATTTTATTTCTTTATTCGATAGTCTTTTGCATGCTGTTCAACTTTTATAAGGGATGTCCTGTGCCTAAGCCCCGTAGTTTTTCATGTTATGCAATATTTTTCACAAAAAAAGTTAGGTACACATTAATCAATTACATGTTTTTAAACCGGTTAGACAGTGATAATAAAACAAAAGCCAGAATAGAGAAATAAAATAGTGGTAGTTCCATTAAAAAAAATAGTTATCTCACTTTGAAATTTGGAAACTTTACAATTTTTTTGTGAACACCCTGTACCACTAAATCCAATTTTTTCATTACCAAAGTGTTTCGTTTTATTCAAATTAGCGTTATTGATCAAATGTATTTCTTAACCGTTTGACCGATTTTAACAAATTTGGTATGGTTGGAAATTAGTTAATTCAGTTGAATCCTTCTCCGCCAGGTGGCTATTTTTGATACTCTGGCCCACAATCCTAAAAAAATCAAAAAAATCAACTGGAATGATATGACCTTTTCATTATGAAAAAGTAGCCAAATATCATCCGAAGAGGCCAGTGAAAACCGTTTTTCAAAATCTCATTCCTAACCTCAAATATTGGGAAAATGAGATTAATTAATTAATTAATAAAAATGCTTAACTTGTATCTTAAATTTACTTCTTACGTATTTCCGGTATTTGTCGATGGCGCGAAAAAAAGCACCCTACACTTTTACGTAGGCCTTGGAAAAATAAACAAATGAAACACGATGCTTTATAAAACAATAACAGCCGTTATTTGTAAATTATTCTGCTGTGTTTACATTCAGAAGGTGCAGTTTTTGAATTTGTAATATTTTCTAAAATGCCGATTTCTAACCAAGAAGCATTTAATATGCTGGCGATATACCTATTTTGAGTATTTTCAAAATGCGACCATCGCTGCCCGCATCTTCTATTTGCGTTATTCGAATCGACTACCAACCATCGCCGCCAGCATATTAAATTCTTCTTGGTACAAATTCAAAAAACTGCACTTTCTAAATGCGTAAACACAGAAAAATAATTTACAAATTAAGGCTGTTATTATTTTATAATGCATCGTGTCTTATTTGTTTAATTTTCCAAGGCCTACCTAAAAGTGTAGGGTCGTTTTCCAAACAATCTTCCGCGCCATCGACAAAAAATACAGGAAATAACGTCAAATAAGATACGATTTAAGCATTTTTATTAATCAACTAATTAATCTCATTTTTCCAATATGTGAGGTTAGGAATGAGATTTTGAAAAACGATTTTCACTGACCTCTTTGGGTGTTATTTGGCTATTGGTTTTTTTGATTTTTTTAGGATTTTGGGTCATAGTGTCAAAACTAGCCCCCTGGCGGAAAAGGATTCAACTAAATTTTTAAAAAAAGCTATAAAAAACCCCAAGTGTCTCACGCTTATGAATCCATATCCTGATCCAAAACCTTGTTCCTTCTCTTTTTATGATTTTTTTGATCAATTGAAATTCTTGTATAAACATATACCTATCTACCAAATCCAACATTTTAACTATCTATCCAAGAATTCCAAGCACACCGTCTAAGTGCACTTGGACCGTGGCAACTGGGCTTTACAAATATTAAAGTTGATGATTTCATGGTTCCTTCCCATACCTTTTTGATTTTTTTACAACATTTATCTAAAGAGCACAGTAACCCAATCGTATAATCTCACCGAAACGCTTAAACAAACAGATACTTAAAGTATGTAATGCTCGTAGCATTAAAGATATTGTACCACTGGCTTGTGTGAAATTGAAATTTAAATAAATCCTTTAATTAATTTTGAAGGTGCTTTCGTTACGCGTAGTTAACACAGTTTAGTTAAGTTTCAGTGGATTACTGTTAGGAGCTCAACTTTTATAAAATAATTTTTTTTTTCATATACAAAACTAAATGCACCTCTCGCATGCTCCATAGTAATTGAAATATATATCCGATAATTTATAATTTTACGCGACGCTCAAGTTTATGTTTAAACATAAATTGTTTACAATCACCTACTTTTCCTAAATCCTTTACACGTTTACTTAGCATTAAGTGAACTGTAATAACGAGAGTATCACGGTTTCATTAAGTTTCCACGTCCTAAATTCAAGTTAACTCATCCGTAAGGGTAAATAGTTTCAAACATGGCAAGACTTCTAATTTCAGTTTAAAATATGGACTTTTTCCTCCCCACCTCGAAAATCGTCACGCTCGTACGGTTTAAATATTAACAAAAAGCTTTTCGATGCTACAATTAAATTTCCCGTGCGGGATTGGATCTTTGTGCTGGTAATTGATGGTAAAGTCGCTAAATTTTAGAATAATCGCTAGGCTGGGATTGAAAAATTAACAATTTTGTACTCGGCGGTATCTTAAGAGTCTTGCAAATTTAATAGTTAACCGCTTCCGAGTCTCTCACTTTCTATAAAAGCTCCGGAGTATGCGTCCTCGGGAGACTGCCACGTTCAACTAAGCAAGCACTTCTCGGGTGGGCGCGTCTTGTCGGCGGATAATAGATTTACAACGGGCGCCCTGCTATTAAATTTATAAAATGTCTCTTCTTTCTATCTTCTTGCAGTTAGAAAACGGCAATTTATTCTCTTTACACGAAGCTATCAGTTCCGGCGAGGGAGAATTACAATTATTTCAGTAATAAATTGTTTAAACATATCGCATGACAGTCAGGTAAATTAGTATTTATTGTGGTGGAGTGGCAACTCTGTAATGCCTTCCAGTAAATTTCATCAGGAATTCGCTTTAGGCGAACTCCCGAATTCTCCCAGGCATCTGCCGGGATTTCGGTTTGTAATATTACACAAGGTAGGTATACTACTCCTTGACTTAGTAACCTGTGTAATTCGCGGCGTATTTAATTTAGTTAGGTATTCAAATGGAAATTTAATCCGGGCGTTCGAAATCAACGTATGTGTGTATCCATATATATTGAATTTGAGGGAAATCGCACCGCAGGAGGCGCACTCCATTAACGTGAAGCCTGTATTTTATTACGCCGTGCAACGCAATTATGACGCGTGATTGTCCCCAACTCTGCGTTTTGGGCGCTATTTAATGGCGACACCACCCTCATATTGCTTTATTTTTTACGCGTAAGAGCATTCAATTTGAATAAGGCGTGTGGTAAGGGTTAGAATGCGTCTGATTTCGCCTTACCTGAACGTTTCTTTACCCATTTTATATTTTTCACATTAGATATCATTTCCTATTCTGCAGTATACGTGATGAATTTGAGGTCCGGAATCTACACATTCAGGCGCAAAGAAAACCTCCAAAAGACGTATAAAATGAAACGGAGAACGACGAATCTTCATTTTTGGTAGGTACCTGGACATTGTAACCGTAGTTCAACTGTTGGTTCTACTCATGAAATTCTTCCTGTAAATTTCTTCGTTTTTTCTTTGGAACTTACCTTTCGTACTTAGTTTCCAGGCTAGCTCAGGTAAAAATGAGTTAAGAATAGGAGAGAGCTCCATCCAGTCCCATCAAATCTTTGTAATCAAAATATGGAAGAATTCTAATTCAAACTTATTAGCAGAAAATTTAGAAGTTTGAATATCTTAGCATATTTGGAGAGATTATGAAACTTCTATATTGGGGTGTCTCTTTGAAAAAAATATTTTTACTCGCTTTGTACCGTTCTCTGTAAAATCTCAAATAGGGTAGGTACATTTATTGTGAGTAAACACGAAATTCAAATAATGCATACAGGAACTGAAAAAATACAAAAACTGAACTGAACTAAAAATATTTTCGCTGGTCAGATAATTTAACATATCCTAGTAAACAATGTAACTATTAATTCGGAATAAACAAATTTAAAGAATTAACTTAAGTTCAATTTTTTAATAAACTATACGTACAACTGTAAGTACAGGGTAAGTCGAGATTGCCGGAAACTCTGGGGGAAAAACAACCAGCAAAGCCATATAACCTTCAAGTGGAAACGACAAACGTTTTGCAGCACTTTCTAATGTTGGCAGCAGTCGACATTCTGTTATTGGTTCTTTTTGTGTGTTTGGACTTGAGACCTAATTGCGAAAAATTGAACAAAACGCAGAATTTTGTGCGTAAGAAAAGACTAGGGCAAGTAAAATATATTACGCACACAACATGTATGTACAAAAAACCTGGCATAACTCACAGAAATACACGAAAAAAATAAACTACGACAAAAGAGAAATACAATAATCAAACATCTCAAGCTTTACAAAAAAATCAGGTATTCGAATCACATTCAATTAAATAAATTAATAAAAACAAACACAGGAGACCATAAATACAAGTAAAAAACACGATCAATCAATTTAGTACAAAAAACAATAATCTACGACGAATTTGGGCAAAACAACTCATAAAGTGGTAAATTGCATGTACAAAAGAAACAACACAAACGCATTGCTCTGCTTCAGCATCGACTTCTAATAATTTAACACAAGTACATGTGATATACAGATAAATAGAAGTAATCCTAATTAGAGGCCTCCTTTCTCGTATTGCTTATGCACCGCCCGGCAGCGTGTAGGAGAAAAAAAGCCACAGATACAGCTAAGTCTTCGCGGAATAGTTAAATCGTATATAGCTACTTCACACTGATAATAAACTTAGTATAACAAAAAAACCTGAATCAGATAACTAGGAGCAACACCCCTTCTCATATATAGCATTTTATGCATAATATAAATAATTGCGACATGACATTCAAAGATTAAGTGCAAGAAACAATAAAATGATTAGTGCCAGCAAATACCTACACTGTTTAAAACAGAACAAACAATGAAAGTTACTCTAAGGCCCCGGAAGTGTAATAGGCAACGAAATATTCGTTGTGTAAATTCTCTGTTCTTCGACAGCTGCGTAGAACGATTACTGTATATACACAGTGTTTCGCATTTTTCTCATTACTGCAATTGTTTCAGGTGTGAGACGTGTTGCCTGAGCGTAGGGGCATCTTACGGCAAAGCGTTCTTTAAATAAGTACGAAAATGTACGCGTCTAATTAAAAAAAAGGCAAATAATAAAAATAGTATCTTATCACTGTCAAAATATGCTACGAAGTACTTCGTTGATATCCCGCCGGATCAAGTTTTAATTGCGTACCAGTCGCCGCTCTCAGATCTACTTTTTTGGTGTGGTGTTTTGATATTAAATGATCCAAGGATTTCTTAGAGCAATTCTCAAGCAAAAAGAAAACAAAAACAAATAATTGTTAATATTGATGCACTGGACCAAATACTTTGTATAATTTATTCTCGATGAGAGCTTAATCAAAAATTAATTTTATAATGAGTCTATTTGACCTTGTTCTTACGCAAAGTTAGCTTATCACTGACTTTTATTTGGCGCTCCACTACGTTTACGTATATGCGCTATGAACACTTTCGAATTCACCAATGGGGCCGAGAACAAAGAACCTACCGCTCAATCAAATCTATATCGTTACATTCAGCAAGTGTGCAGCTTCTCTTTCAAAAGCCCGACACCTCCTTCACTATCAATAACGACTATATGCCTTATCTATCCCATATTCCAATGCTAAAAATAACTCTAAAGATATAATATCGTAATGGTGTTGCAAACAGTTGGATCGTTATTAAACAGGACTTTTTTTTAGAAAACGCACAGATTAAAAATTCTATCTTGTCTACGCTGTCAACTCGCTTAATCAACTCACTTGACCGTTACCCCCTCCTTAGAACGTGTTTCGTCCCGAAACGTCAACATATCGGCCCCTGAAGGAAACAACACGTTGCAGCTTTAAAACGATATCCATTCTTGCCGAAGGAGCAGTCCACTAATCTTGGATGAATCGAACCCCTTGGATTATAGTTGCACACCCGAATTTTTAGCCGGCTGAGGGTCCCTGGTTCGAATCCGGGTTCGGGGATGGATGTTTGTAAATGTACCTATAGTGGGTTGGGTTGGTAGAGAAGCCTTGGGCGGGGTGCAATGAAATAAAATAAAATAAAATAAAATAAAATAAAATAAAATAAAATAAAATAAAATAAAATAAAATAAAATAAAATAAACTAAAATAAAATAAAATAAAATAAAATAAAATAAAATAAAATAAAATAAAATAAAATAAAATAAAATAAAATAAAATAAAATAAAATAAAATAAAATAAAATAAAATAAAATAAAATAAAATAAAATAAAATAAAATAAAATAAAATAAAATAAAATAAAATAACAATTTCCGGTCTCGCGTAAAATTACCTCCACCATATTACGGACCATCAAATCCACAGCTTAATTTAGATAGTGCAACTATGCGTGTACCCGTCTGCAACATCTTCCTCCAATGCTGTAGGGTATTTCAGATCTGAATAATCTTTGTCGACAGACAGGATTTTCGTCACTATGTAATAAACGGCACGTCCGTAATCCTGCAGTTTTAATGCTTTGTGTACACTGGGGTTGTGTTTCTCTTATAGTTCTTCCACTCGACCGAATTCCTTTTTAAATACCGAAGCTATTCCTCGAAGGTTCTAAGGTCATTGGCTACACAATAGACTAGAGAATAAATTTACATAGATCTTCAAACACAGCCGATTCAAAATTTCTCCCTTGATCGGAATGTAATTCTAGTGGGGTCCCGAATCAACAGATCCATTCTTTTACCAACACTTCAGCAACGGTTACCAACTTCTGATTCCGCATAGTGTACGGGTCGACCCATCACTATAAAATATACTTGTTGTCGCTAACGGTCTCCAGTAAAGGTTCCGCTAATTGGTCGGCTATGTGGACCCTTTCTGGTTGTCAGTGCAAGTTGTGTATTTGCTGCACCATTCTTCAACGCCTTTTCTACATTTCGCCCAATAACACCTTTGGCGTAATTTTTCAGCACCAACCAATCCCATTCCGGCGAGTACATCTAGACATTGGGAGAACAAGCTGCTACCTCTTACCTATCGGGTCGCCGCGGCCGTTCATTTTTCTTCCACTTAATAATCGGTTTCAAATCCGGGCCAGTTTCTTGTTCAGATGCCAACACCGCTGGCTGCCAAGAACCGTCCACCAGCGTCGTTCTAGACACCGCATCGTTGCCATCTCTGTTTCTGCCCTACTACGATGCGTACAATCCGATTGGTAAGGTCTTTTTGACAATGCATCAGCATTTTGCTTTTCCCTGTTCGATGGTGAAGTCGTTTTCTTTCGATCTACCTTGCAATCGATCCTTCTGTAACCATCTGAAGGTTGCATGAGCTGTCCTTTCTTCCATACAGGTATTTGTAGAAGTACTCGATGGATTTTACAGCGGTCAGTAACTCGTCGACACATAATTCTGTTCCGGCTTAGGAATCACCTGACTGAAGTATCCAACAACTTTCTCCCTTCCATCACGATTTTGGAATAAAGCACCTCCAATTGTGACGTTACTGACGGTATCCACAATGAATGCCTAGAAGCTAGGATAACAGACTGTCGCCGCAGTCCGTAAACGCCTTTTCAACTCCTGAGAAGCGGTTGGCATCTTCAGTAAGGCGAGTCAGTGCACAGGGCAAAAGAACTTCTTACATGAGATTTATCAATAGCAATTGACCATTCTGTAACGGCTCTGACCTCAGGATAAACAGCAACATCACGGTCCGACACAACCTGTCCTAAATATTGAACCTTACTGGAAAATATGACACTTTTTCAGGGAAATTTTTAGATTGCCTGATCGAAGCCATTGTAAGACCTATCGCAGATTTTTCATGTGGTCTTCCAAGTTCTTTCCCATCACAATGATGTCGTCCAGGTAGACTAAACAAGTCTTTCACGATAATCCCTTTAGGACATTTTCCATGAGACGTTCAAACGTCGCGGGTGCGTTACACAATCCAAACGGCATGACTATGAAATGCCTTAGTCCCGATCCAATCGTAAATGCTGCCTCTCTCGATTTTCTGGAGCCGTTTCTACTTGCCAATATCCGCTTTTTAAATGCAAAGTCAAGAAAGGTTGGAACCGCGTCTCAGATAATTGTGTTCATCCATCCCTCTTTTTAACAAATACCACAGGCGAAGCCCAGGGTCTGTTGGATGGCTCTGTAACACTTTCAGATTCCATGTCTCTTATAATCGTCTCCGCTTTTTCTGGTTTTCCTAGTCGAAGACGTCTAGGTGATTGCCAACTGGATTGTGCATTCTCGTGCTACCTAAAAACTTAATACTGCCTTCAATGTATTTCCAATCGTGCCATGACAATGGTGTCAATTCGATCTGCTAGCGTAGTGTCCTCGCTTAAAATCACTCGCTACAGGCCACACTTAAGTGGGTGAATTACCAGTTCCTCATTGCTAGATGAAAAAATCCTTCATTTAAATCCAGCTTGAACCCGTATTCTCTCATGACCCAAGATTACCTAAATCATTTTCAATATCAGTGGGACTTCCAAACGTAATCTTCACAGACGGCTTCACCCTGCATCTTAACAGCAGCTCAAGTCGCTGTCCTTAGCTTTAAATCAGTGGCTGATAATTATTTTGACCAAATACGGGGCGCCATTATCGTTCTTGCCGCGCTGGTATCTGCAAGTATAGTTTTCCATTCACTAAACCGTCTACGCAAACCGAACAATTAATGGTGTAACGATTTATTTTACGAACTAAGTGAGTAAGTGAGTCGGTAGTTGAGAACGCATGGAACTGTAATTGCCATTATCCATTTTGATTAACCTTTGGAAATTGGATTCAATTAATTCGGGATTCGCCAGGATATAATTACGTTTTTCTTTTTTAGCGTAAGTTCGCCATTTGCATTTTCTGTAATTGAAGTGTAACTTTTCTTTAGGTTTCGGCCGATATTTGTCATATTACAATTTTCCATCGACGATTGTTGGTTCATTTATAATGAGCTCTTTTATTTAAGAGGTATGCACGTTTCAGTTTATCAAGAAAGAGGGGTTACCTTTGATTTTCTTTTAGGATTTTAATTTTAGGGATCAAAACCTATTTTACTTGTTACGAGGTAGGTTAACGGACCTTTCAATCTGATTCAACTGTAAGGACCAGCTTAAGTTTCGGAGAAATTTTACCGATAATTCTGTCGACGTTGATAACCTTGGATTAAACTCACCTGTGCGAGTGCCGAGACCTTGACATATCTTCCACACCTGCTGATAACGAGGGTCCATTTTCTGGAATTGGGTCACCGGCTCACGAACGAGATTTGATAGCGAGAATCGATCTTCAACAAAGAGAAAACTTCCATACATTTTAGCGTATTAGTATTAACTATTCTTGCCCCTTCTGGGTTATATGCTATTACATTCATTGTGGCGTTTATTTTTGATTTGATATTTGGTGTGAATGATTAACGGTTCCAGCAGGATGGTGCTGCCTCTCACACAGCGAAACGTATTGTCCGAAGTGCGTTGAGCTTCTGGTGACTATGTCGAAATCTAAAATATATTTTGAGTTTGTATCATTGTCTTTTATTTCCAAACAGGAGAATTATCAAACGACCTTCGTAACTTTAACGTATTTTTACTGTTGGCCGTGGTGTAACGGTAGAGCACCGGAGTACCCACAACACAACTATAACGAATCTGATTTTGAAAGAAGAATTTTCTACTTGTGGATTGTTACCGTGTGTTACTGCAGCTATCGCAATTAATAGTGATCATCTGGAATTTGTATAAAAGAAAATTTTTAGAGATGGAAGTGGAAAGTAGCATTATAATATTTTACGCGATTCAGCTTTCAGGTTACATTGTCGGCAACATTTACATTTATACGTTTCATGAGTACAAACTCTTGTATTCCAGAATAAAATGATTAAAGAATCGTTTGGATTTTGCTAATGGATAAACCACATTTAGCGGATTAGCTATCCAAAATTACTTTTTAATTTTAAAATGTGGTATTTTAGACGATACATCCAACTCAATACTGAATTAATTTCATTTAGAAAGCCCATTTAACTAACCGATGTATGTTGCGCTTAAAACTTTCACCAGAAGCATTAAGAGTTAGAAAAAAAAACGGGATACAAACAAACATAATATATAAACGTGACCGGTACGCTTTAATCGCATTTAGTACGCTAATTTTTGGTTGCCGCCTGCGTGTTTCTACCATCACGGACCACAACGTAAAGGCTATAATCAACGTAGGGTTGAATTTTTCTAATGAAACTGTGTCACCATGTACAGTTGTAATGAAAACATGAGCTAAAACTTTTCGGAAGTTGCATGCTTAGTAGGCATAACGCTTTCATTTCGTGTGCCGGTTTTGAACTATATTTTAGAGCTGCACAATCGAAATGAATAATTCCTACTTATTCATTTAGACTGAAAGTTTCTTTATTAAATTATATTTTCTGTCTGGGCGTCTATTCCAGATTTTTTAATTTTTTTTGACAATCGTCAGCCTTTGGGATAAGTGCATAGGTGAATGAATTACCAACAATCTTGGAAAAATGGCTAAAATGTAAATTTGTTCCACACCTGTGACATTGTTAAATGTCTATAGCGACTCCTGTCATCACTGACAGATTAAAATTTGATATTAAAATACGATTTTGGGTAAAATTTAATACAAAACTCACCAGTAAAATGACATTATTCTACTCGAAAATTAAAGTACTCGGCCCCAAAGAGGCCTCGTACTTCAATATTTCCTCGCCAGTAGTGTGTCATTTTCTTGACTTTTATGTAAATAACTATCCCCATCGATCTTGAATCGGAGAATTAACGTATTGTGCTTCTTTCATATTATCCGCTTAATGAGGGAGCTTTTACGACGCCTGGGGAGATTAAGGAAAAAATCGACAAACTTTAAAATTGTTTAACAAAAAAAAAACGCGAAACGTATTCAAAATTGGTACGAGGAAAGTAAAGTTTGTTTACGGACAGAATCGCCGTTTTTGTAAGAAAGTGTAGTCTAAAAAAATCGATAAACTTTAATATTGGCCAAACAAAAAGCTACGGTACCTACCTACTCGACAGATTGTTTAAAGCTCATACTGTCGCCACTTGAAGAAGCACAGTTGGGAATGTAGGGATTATTTATCAACGAATTTCACGGAAGAATTTGTCACGTTGGAAGTAGTGTTTCGTACGTTAACTTGCCAGGTTATTTAATCAGTCTTAGAGATCCACAATTGCTGTTGGAGACGTGTAGCGGAAATACAACGAGTAAAATTTCTCACTCCGGCTTTGGAACCGTCTGAGGGGGGCTCGGGTACTCGCGCTTTTTAAGGATTTCATGTGTAGTAGGTGAAGATGATGTCTGATAGGTATCTAAATACAGGGTGGCCCACTGCAAACAGTCAATGCCAATCTTGCCCACTTAACGACAGTTTTGCCAGAAACGATCGAACACGTAAATTTTAGTTTTGAGGGGGACACCTAAATTGAGTAATACTACTTACATAACTTTAACCCTGAGAAGGGGGGGAATTGCACTCCAAAAATTTTAAATGGGAAGGGATAGTAAATGAGATAGGTCAAAAGGAATGTTCATTATGTTTTCAGAACTGTTTTTATTTTTCAAATCCGATCAGTAGTTCCAGAGAAACCTCGATTTAAATGGATTTGCAGAGCCGTTTTAAATGTTTATTAAGTAGGCGTTGAAGTTGAAAGCTTGTGTCACAAATGAACATCTGACATAAGTGCAATAAGTGCACAAGCAATGAAGCGAAGTTGTGAGTGTGTTAAATTAACTTGTTTAATTTTCAAAAACTATAGCGCAAAGGGTGGAAATTGTTTCGATTTTTTTTGGCGATTATGCCTTCACAAATTCGCTTCCTTGCGTGTGCACTTATTGCACTTATGTCAGATGTTCTTTTCTGACACAAGCTCTCAATTATTTCAACTTCAACATCTACTTAATTAATAAACATTTAAAACGGTTCTGCAAATCCATTAAAATCGAGTTTTCTCTGGAACTACTGTTCGGATTTGAAAAATAAAAACAGTTCTGAAAACATAATGAACATTCCTTTCGACCTATACCCATTTAAAATTTTTGGGGTGCAATTCACCCCCTTCTCAGGGTTAAAGTTATGTAAGTAGTATTACTTAATTTAGGTGTCCCCTTCAAAACTAAAATTGACGTGTTCGAGTGTTTCTGGCAAAACTGTCGTTAAGTGGGCAAAATTGGCATTGACTGTTTTCAATGGGACATCCTATATACATTTCAATACTATAAATTTAGGGCTGAAGACACTTGGGATGATTGCCACCAGAACGCAGCCTCACATTCTGAGTAGAGGTAGGCTTAACTTATGGCAATCGGATGGAAGGATGAAGGGATAAATTACCACCGTCACAACCCGTGAACCCGCAACGAAGAAAGATTTAACTTATGGTAGTCGGATGAAAGGATACTAATGGACACATGCTACTGGTCGAAAATCTCTCTTTATTGCTGTAACGTACCGTAGTGATCCACTTTATAGATACTTGTTATTCATAATTAAGCTTAAAGAATCTTTAACTCTCTGGAATTTTAAAATGGCAATAACGACTGTGTACCTGCTTTGTAACTTTCATATACCAAAGTTTTAAAGAAATAATTTACGACGTGGAGCATAAACAGAATTCGATTGAGACTCAATTAATAAAGGCTATTATATTAATTAATAAATTAATTAATTAAGGTACGTTTCTAATATGCCTAATTGTGTTATGTTGTTTTTAAGGAATGGATTTATAAAGAAAGCGTTCGGGTAGGCAATCAAAGATACCCGTTGCAGAGAGAAGGTGTGAAAATGTGGAACTTAAACGAGCAGCTTTCTTAGTAAAAAAAAGGTGCAGATTGGTCGTTCAATGCGTAGGGTTTTACTAAAAATGTACATGATCGATGAAATTGAATCGTGGAAGTGATATGTGATATTTGGGACCTAACACCAGTCCGCGATTCCGTGGCCATCGGTGCCGAGTACTGCCATTTATGCGTTCGCTTGTAAGTAAATCGAAAATTAATGGTCGTAGTTAACGAAAAACAAGTGGGTATATCTCGCCGCATTCGGCCTCAGATTCACCAACTCCTGGGTATCCTGGTTTGGTGATCGGGAAATAAAATCTGGCCCCGAAAAGATGGTGAGTCCGTGACGTCGTTGTGGGCGGTTTATCGCGCCGACGGGTGTTGTGAGGGTGGTGCCGTTAGGTTGGGGCATACTTAACAAGCCGATGTGTCAAAACACTCACTTTGAATAATATCTTTAAGCATAAAGTTTTCCAAATGAAGAAAACTTTTAGTTCTTCAATTTATTAAGACATTTTCTTGTTGGTATAAAATGCCGGAGCGCCCGTACGCTTTCTAATTTCAAATGGAGCTACTTCAAATTAACAAACTGGCAGACGACAGCCCCTAACATTGTAATTTAAAATCCTACAAGCACAACGTAAAATCTAGGGTGCTAACACTATCAACCAGGAGAGCTTAGTATAGGAGAAGATAAGTGGTATAATAAACCAATGTAACCACAAAACATACAATTTTCCTTTATTAATAATTTTTTCGTTAGTATATTTTGTTACATTGATCGGCCTTGGCAGAAAATTCAGGTAAGAATTCTTTGCACTTTTTGAGTTTATTTTGCACTAACCATTAGTACGTGCCAGAATGAAGTTGTCACTTTATTCCTTGTATTACATTCACTACTTTTCCTTTAAGCTAGCTTGTGTTGAAGGCATGTTCATTTAGACTACGAAAAATTAATGTAGCCGCAATTTTATTTATTATTATTCTTGTACAAAAACGTTTTATTTAAAGGGTTCTCAAGATAATTTTTCTTTTTTTGTTATATGAATCTGGTGTTTAACGACAAGGGAATAAATGTTCATTTCCAATAATGAACTGAACTGTGTAGAAGCTGAAATCTTGAAAATATCGTGACAACCATAGTGAAAACGGCATTCGATCTTTTTGTGATAGAAGACACAGAAAAAAGAACAATTAAAGTCGGTAGACGCATGCAGACCATTGATTGTAGGTTAAATGTTGCGACATTAGTTTACTAACTACTCTATTAATCTGCATTCGGAAACGTCTCCTCTTAATCACCTTGTAATTATTTCCGTAGCTTAATACTATCGTAACACGAATTACACATTAATGGACGAACATGCTTCAAACAAGTATCCATCAATAAATCCACTACCTCTTATTAGGCAATGGCACCGACTCAGGTAATGAATTACTTGCGTCTATTCACGGTTTCATTACAAATGTGCAGACTTTGCTTAACCAACACCTAAATGCATCTACTATCATATTACAGTATCTACCATGCTATGCACGCAAGGATCCAGCTTCTGAATAGTTCCCATCTGAAAATCAGCGCACATAGATCTAGGGATACGCGTCTTTACGTATCCCTGTATAATTTTTTGGTATCTGTGAACTCCCGAAAGATGAGGGCCAGACTTTGCAGACAATGAAAACGCACACTTTTCCTGTTCCCCGTTGCATCAGAAATCTATGTCGATTGTTGGCAAAAGTTTTAAATCAATGTAAAGCTAACGCAAGTTTGAAAGAAACTATACACAATACCATGAGGCTTTTTGTATGAAACGGTCTATGACTGTGCAAAGTAAATTTTCAAGGTAGAACCCATTTTTAATCTTAAAATCTGTCTTACTTTGCTTTTCAATATTATATTCATATGCCAAGCTGAGCGAGGTATCTTTTCAACTTAAGGGTAACCTGAGCTGAATTTTAATATACCCTTATGGTATCTCGAAATTGCTCGGATTTATGGATTTTTATATGCCTACCTGTAACATACACAGTACAAAGAATTTTTTCGATGTGTTTATGTGACTTCCACATTTTCTCGCAATATGACGATTTACGTTGAACCACATAATCGGAATGAAATGAGAAATTGTGTACCGTAAGATACATAAATATAGTTGGCGTTGTTTAAGCTGTAGGTCAATCGGGTTTTCAATTTATTTTTATTAATTTTCTACCCTACTATCCTATTGCATTGGCGTCCTTTGTCGTCCTGCTCAAGCGCACCTTAAACTCGCTCTTCTACAAAATGTAAAAGGGAAACGACTGTATCCATGTCTCTACCAATGCACGGTACGGTGCGACTGTTTCGAAGCCCTTGGTTTACTGTTTCGGTTTAAAATAAAATCAGTTTATACAAATTTTGCGCTGATATAAACGGTTCCACTAAATTCAATCGTAATATGGAGACCAGAGAGAAGATCCCTCGGTGAGTTTGACGAAAACTTAAGAGAACTTGAAATGAACATGAGAGGAAAAGTGAATTTTGGGGAAACTTAAGTGAAATTTGATCAGAAATGTTTGCGGTAACAAAATTCCGTTGGTCAACCACTTCATTTTTGTTCTGATCATTTCACGCTGCTTTCCTCATGGTTCACGGCACGACGTGCGCTGCGACTTATGAATTCTTCGAAAATTATAAAACCACCCCACGCAAACTTATGGGTGGTTGATTTAACTTTTTATCCGCTCGACGCGAACTGTTTCGTGGCGTAACGCGAATTGCCCCACCACATTCTACCAACAACCTAATTCTCTTTACTTGCAATTCTGGTTTACGCCCATTCTGGTATGAAAGGTTTTTTTTTCACCAACAAAATAGCTTCTTCCATCCAATGAAATCGGTTTTCAAGTTGTCAATTACTGTTCACATGAAATTTTCGTTGCTAATTTAGCGGTTCTCATACAATGCAGCAAGCTTAATAACGGCGGATGCAAAATAAACAAAATCCTCCTCTTATCTAAATTGAATGCGTCAATTTTCAGGATTTCTAAGCGCCTAAAACCTTCCCACGCATTTAGTGGTCAGGATCGTAATTCAAGAGCACCTTGCCCACATAAAAAATCGCAAAATTTAGAAATGTCGCCAAACCTTTTACGAGTATATCGCAATCCCAAACAAAACTCCAGACCCTAAATTGAAAGAAACGTAACCTAACTTGTAAAACTAATAAAAAATACTTACCTACCCTATGTCTTTTTGATAAATACAACGGGAACTTCATTTGGATCCGGGTCCCTGCTCAGGATACGGAAATACTTACCACTGTGATTGTAAGAAACTTTTTCGACAATGGTAGCAGATAAAATACATGAGCCACTAAATTTTTACTAATTGAATTCCCACGACTTCCCTAATGGGATAGCCGGAATATGCTGAAAAAACTGGAATTTTACAAGGAAGAATCTGGAGTGGGTTTAGAGCGATGGCAGAACGCCATCTTTAAAAAATACGAAACGATTGTCTATTGTTATTAATTTGTTGATGTTAGATATTTTCAATTTCAGAATTTCATGACACCTGGAATTTACCTGGAACCACCTTAAAATAATAATAATAAAGAAATTAGCTACTTTGGTTCTTATAAGCATTTTTTGCGCTCTACGCATGCAATTGCCTCTCCTCAGATTCAGGCCCGTGCGTATTGCAGCATAGGATTCTTGGAACTGAAAATAGTTAACGTCAACATATTAAGAACAACATCCAGCCCGCTCCAAAAATTTTCTGGAAATTCCACTTTTCTGGCTATTCCACTAGCATCATCCTAGAATCCAGCCCGAAAATGCTCTAAAATGTACCGCTTAGTATTTATAAAATAATGTCCGTGTTTGGAGAAAAATTGGTCCAATAATCGCCAAAACAATAAGCGGCTACGTAAAAAAACACCCATCACCAAACAAGCAATAATTGACATCCACCATCAAAAGAGCGACGATTAACGTCCGTCTCCTTCCTTTAAAACAATTTCCTTTTCTTTTCAACTTCAGCCAACCACTTCCTTGAGAAATTTATGCGCCGTTGAACGTTTATTACATAAAAATAGATTGTTGCTGTTTGACCGTATTGTGGCGCAATGTTGGCGAAACTGAAACTTGGCATATACAGAGTGTCTTCTACAAAATTGAGGTTTCGTTGCTATGAGGGAACATGCCACCTTAATGGTGTAACTCATTTATCATCAAGGGCCATTGTAAGGTTTTCATTTATAGCTGCGGGCCACATCATAAAAAAGTTCGAATAAGAAAAAGTACCGGGTGACCCAATAAAACTGTTCCTCGGTCATATCTCGGGAACCGTTCGTCGTAAGACTAAGGGGCAAAAAAAATTGTTGGGTAAATCGGTCATGAAGAATCGCTGGAAAATATAAATTAAGTATGCTGGCGGCGATGATTCGTGGTCGATTCGGATAACGCAAATAGAAGATGTGGGCAGCGATGGTCGCATTTTTATAATACTCAAAATATATCGCCAGCATATTAAATGCTTCTTGGTTCTAAATCGGCATTTTTGAAAAGATTACAAATTCAAAAACTGCACTTTCCGAATGTAAACACAGCAGAATAATTTACAAATTACGGCTGTTATTATTTTATAATGCATCGTGTTTCATTTGTTTCATTTTCCTACGCAAAAGTGTAGGGTGCTTTTCTTTTGCGCCATCGACAAATACCGGAAATACGTGAAAAGAAAATTTAAGATACAATTTAAGGATTAATCTCATTTTCCCAATATTTGAGGTTAGGAACGAGATTTTGAGAAACAGTTTTCACTGGCATCTTTGGATGTTATTTGGCTACTTTTTCATAAAGAAAAAGTCGTATTGCATTTTTTTTTTATTTTTTTATGATTTTGGGTCAGTGTCAAAACTAGCGTCCTGGCGAAGAAGGATTCAACTAAATTAACTATATTTGGTTGATTCTCATTGTCCAAGGAATGCTCTTTTCAACCATACCAAATTTGTTAAAATCGGTCAAACGGTTAAGAAGTGAAAGCGGGTTATTGCAAAAACAATTGAACGCCCCACACCATCTTTGTTTTTGAAATAACTGAGTTTTTGTTTTTACGAAAATGATAGATAAACTGGTTCTTTTTAAAAATGAGAAAAATTTTTTTTGTTTTGTTAAGATGGCAGTTACGCCTTCTGTTGGTCATTTTTAGAACTTGAAAATATTTTCCAGCGATTCTTCATGACCGATTTACCTAATAATTTTTTTTACTCCTTACTCATATGACGAACGATTCTTGAGATATGGCCGAGGAACATTCTTTTTGGGTCACCCGGTAGCGTATTGCCAATGTATTGTACAGCACAGAGCGGTCCATTTTCTGCAGGGCTCAATGCTTTGGTGATGGTATACGCAATAGGTAGACTGCCAATCCATCGTTCGCTACAGATCACTTTATAATGACGTTGCTGTGAAATGCACAATATTTTGTAGTGGATGCGAATGTGTGTCTAAACTCCGTTTCGTTGTCGGCTCCAACCATATCTCTATCGTTCATTATACATAATGTAAAACTTGTGTAGGCTTTAAATCAAAAATATAGTGACCTAACATTTTTTTATTTTTATGATTTTAGTGTTTAAGTCAATTTGTAACTTGATTTATTCCAGTTTTATTTTTATTTCAGTACATCAAATAATTTAAAAAAAAAACTGCTCGGACACGACAATATTTAATTTTAATTTGTTTCATTTTTATTTATTCTAAGCTACAAATTTACTCCTTTAAAAATAAAATCTAATGTAATTTGGCATTCATTTTGTGAAATATTTAAACTAATATTATGTTTGCGTTTAATGCGCTCCTTATTGGAAGGCCTTCCAGCTTGCAATCTACCACTTGATGGTAAACCTCTAGATTTACGGCGGGGTAATGATGTTGGATGACCTTTAATTTTTCGTTGTTTTCTTCCGCAAAGACGAGACTTTGTTTCCATAAAACTAATTAGCTGACTGAGCCCGCTAATAGAATGGCGTCACCTCGGGTGATTGCGGTACTGCAAAATATGGTGCATTTCAGAGTAATGTCATTATAATGTGATCTGTAGCGAGCGATGGATTGGCAGACTACCTACTGCGTATACCATCGCCAAAGCGTAGGTAAGTTAAAAAATGTGACCAACCGTTTTCGAGATTTGACCCAATCTTGGTATTTTTTAAATGCAACACCCTGTATTGTAACTTTTTTTGCATTCTTTTTCCTGTTTACATTGATGTATCATCCTATATGTTTTTAATCATTTTTCAAAATTTTGAAATGACATGTTTCTACCGTCAGCCATTTTTATTGATTGGCATCAGCTGCCTTAGTTACAATGGATACAATAAACAAAACAAAATCCTCATGAATCCATGGCCTATTTAAAAAAGTAAAAAATAGGTTTTTTTTAATGATCTTCAGTGTGATTAAGTTTAAGTTTTTGACTCCACCATCAGTAAGATTTACAAAATTTAAACAAATTATCATTTAATAGAAAAGGCAATGTTACTGAAGTCGTTTTTGGAGTTTTTCGTTTTTTGCGTTTTTTTTATTTCATCGAGAAACATAAATAAAAACGAAGAAAATGATACCAAATAGAACTCTCTACGATAAATCTCTGAAGGACAATTTTCATTTGAAAAAAAAAATTATTTTGCCGAAAAAAACGAATATTTCGGAAACCCCTTAAATTTTTATATTGAAAAAATTTGTAGTTATTTGAATGATCAAATAGTATATTTTCAACCAAGTCTTGTTAAAACAAAAAACACGGTTTTTCGGTTACTTTGAGGTTATGTGAGAAAGTGACTGGAATGGAACTTGTAGAGTTTTTCACGATCTACCACTTTTCTATTGAACACTTTTGTCTCTGATTTTTTTGCCTGAAATTGCCGTCATACGATTTCCACCCCTCTTTTCCAGATTATTTTGAGCAAATGTCTCTTGATGGTAACTAATTGGCGTTCCTCGGGATTTTAGCGCGAGTATACCGCACCACAAAGAGGACCAAGCACGGAACTCTTGCCCAGTGGCTTCCTGATGTTTATCTGAAGTCTGAGTTGTAAAAATAAAAGCTTACCTCTCCTGTTCACGCCCCACAATCTTCATATTTAATTCAAGGTACAGGTCGACCACGCAAGATTTCTGTCACCATCTCCCAGACTAAATGGAATAAAATTAGTTTTTCCCAAAGGTACGATCAAATTGTTGGGGCTTCCCTCGCACCACCTACAAATTAAAACTGTCGATACGCCGCTCACTTTGTTACACGTTTCCAGTTGGGTTATTAAAATTTAAACGGCCAAAAAACCGCACAATACATTTTATGCCCGTTTCTCTCCCATTTGGGGTTCGAAAAGTGTTGCAAGAGCGCACATGTGTTTTTATTGCAGTACAAATTGAAAGCACACAAAGTATTTGTACCCCCCAAATCATTTTATTGTAAACTCGTTTATCGGCGATTTATTGCAAAGGTGTAACAAATTGCTTGCGTAAGAAGATTCATCCTTTCAAATATTGTTAACTGAAAGCCTCCTTTTATATACGATTGAATGAGTGTAAAGTTTCTGTGCTCGTTTCGTTCGAAAGGCTTTCGTTTTTTGTTATCAGACGTGTATTAATACGATTGGGGGGCCGGGAGAAGAGGGATGTTGTAAATATATCTAAATGATTGCAGTCCGAACCTCTTATGCCCTATTTTAATATACGGCGCCGTTTTCTTATAGCCCAAAAGAAATGAGGCTTAAAAGTAGATGTAAGCTCAATTTATTTCCTTGCATTACCGGACATTCTAAACAATAGAGGGGCTGGTATAACAGAAGCGGCATCCGTTGTACCGAACAAATATAACTCTTGCGGTCTCCACTTCAATTCTCCGTAATTCCAGTTTTTTATATCTTTCATCTCTGAGGATGTCCCTGCTGTGTATTGTACGACTTTCTAAATTTCTTCACAAATTCTTTTTCTTGCTATTTATTCAGGGTGGAGCATAATGCCAGCGAGAGTCGGCTTACGTTTAAGTCTTTCACTTTATTTGTTGGAACAAACTTTTTGGTTATATTATTCTTCCGTAAATAATTCTCATAGTGTCTTTTATGCTTCGATGGAGAGAAGTAATTGAATTTTAGGAATTAATTTAATTTATGTCGTCGATGGAATCGTCCTTTTTGTGCAGGCGGGTTTAATCACTTGTTCTTGAAATAAAAAGATCATATAATTTCTCTCACGGGGCTTGTGTTAATGGATTCTCGTTTCAATTTAGCTCTTGCGACAAGCCAAACATTGATCATCCGTCATGTTACAATTTATGGATATTTCTGAACATTAGTAGTAATGACTTTCTTTTCTAAGAGTGTGTGTGTAAGACTCTTCGATTAGAAACATTTCATCTAAAACAACAAGCTTTGTGCAATTGGGAGCAACTATCGACAAGTTGCTTTTTTTCGTACCTATGCATTTTTTATAACAGGTTATAAATGTTATCGATTTTTGAAAGAATGTGCGTAATTGTTGGTTTTTTAAGCTTAGAACCAGCCATAAAGTGTAATGTTCCTAGGGGTCTATCAAGCCGACACTGAAAACGTTGACTTACCCTATATTATCTACCTACCTTTCAAGTCGAAACGATGGACGTTTCGTGGCACTTTTGAATTTGGATGGCAGTCGGCTCGATATGGGTGGCACGAATGAACTCCTACTTTGTGTAATCGGTTCTTTGTGTTGGGACGTGAGACATCATCGGCAAGGGAATTAAATAAAAGACAGAACTTTTGTGCGTAAGAAATGACAAGAACAAATAAAATATTACGCACACAACAAGACCATGCCAGGGAAACCTTCTACGGGACAAAAACCCCGGCATAGGCCACACAAAGACATGAAATATCACCTACAGCAATAAAATGCAAGAGAAAATACACATAAATAAAATATCTCAAATTGTATGATCAATTAGATAATCAAATCAAATGCAATATAAACAAGTTCATAAAAACAAAATACACAAGGCATCATAAATGCAGTGGAAAACATGATAAATTAGTTCAGTACAAAAACACATCAAAATACCTATATAATCAATTGAGATAAATAAATGATGCCATTTATTTCATTTACGAGTTGTGTTATCTCAATTACATAGTACATAGGAAACATCAAAAAGGTGTGGCTCTACTACAGCCTTCCACTAATATAATTTAATTTAACACGAAAGGTGCATGTGAGAATGCCAATAGCAAGTATTCACGTGAAAATCGATTATCGCTCAAGCAGAACATATTTTAAAGAGAGGAAATGTTAATGAGAGGGCCCCTAAATATCTCGCATTCCTAAGATGCTAAGAACTGCAATCCGCACGAGACGAGTAGGCAACAGATACAGCGAACGGTCGAACTGTATTAGGTACCTACTCCACGGAGACAGAATTAACCACTCGCACACACAAACATCGAAACATCAAATAAGAGAGCCCCTTCGTATAGCTTACGCACAAGAACTGCGGCGCGCCACGAATAAGAAAGTAACAGATACAGCGAACAATCAAACTGTATTAGGAGGTACTTCCCTCACGGAATAGTTACGGATCAATCGAACAGAGCAACATCGCACTGATAATCAACTCTTCGTGAATACAGAAATAAATACTTAATAAAACAAAATAATGACATAATCACCTGGACAGTATAACAAACACGATTCATCTAACGGTACTCAAAACAAAGGCATGGAGTGCGCCATGATTCAGATATCGTAGTTTATGCAAAATCAGCAAAATGTAAATAATGTCATTGTGACAAGAAATTCGATGATTAATAGTAAGTACAATAAAGAATAAAATGGTTACTACCTGTAATTACACCTTCAAAACACCACAAACGAAAAAATCAAGATGAAAACCGAGAACGTGTGATGCCTTCCGTCCACCCCGTCGCCATCCGCTTCATTCTCCCCTAGCTTTGTTACCAAAATTCCCTAGTATTCGGCATCTACGCAAAACGGTCGATTGGTTATATACAGAGCGTATCATATTTTTGATTCAGATGTAAAGGTGTGTTGCCTAACCATAAGGGTGGATTATCACAAAAGGAATTCATGGCCTGCGGGTACCGAAAATATTAATATTCGCGCCGCTTGCACATCCAGCAGCAAAGTAAAACGTTGAGATTTCAAATTCCAAACAAGTAAGTACCGAAACAATGGGTTTACTATTCAACAAATGTATTAATTTCGATGTCAGCAAATAAAACAATGTTAGTCTGTATAGGAGGGAAATTGTGTGTAGAATTAGCTTTGCCAAGTTAGCTTTTTAGCGGTTCATACAGGTTCATTTTGTGTTTGAGATCACTTTGCTTTCTGCATCCATTGAGTTAAGTTCAATTTGTGCCATTGTCCATTTGCAAAAAGGTAATGTACGTAGTTGTTATTGAAATTACTTAATTTGTAAATTATGTCGCCTTCAGCTGTTTATAAGTCAGGTTAAAGTGATTCTTGAATTTGGGTGTTATTTGCTTTCAATGTAAAGGTTATTCCTATTTTGATTTGTTTGAGATTGGCCAGTTATTAATTTTCATTTGTACGTACTCATTTGGATTGCTTAGCGACTTGAATTCATTGTGCACGAATCTGCCTTTTTTTGAGTGTAATTAACCCTTTCGCCCTTGCAGAGGTATATGCCGAAGCGATAAAGATACTTAGCGGCATTTATCTCGAACTACAACTTTAGTCTAAGGTTACCGTATCCAGGACCTTCAGATACATACCGGATGCATTTTATGTACTTTATGTAAGAGACTTCAGAATGTATTCCTTCACACATGGGAAAGGATTGAACTTATCAAGTTTTGTATTGCATTAACGTCTGATTTCAAGGGTTACTTACTCGGATTATTAGTCTTTGTATATTGTAGATGAGATGTAGAAAGTGTTTAGCATTTTCCAATGTTATCTCTCTTGGTTAAGATTTTTCCTCTATATTTAGTCTCTGTGAACGGTGATTCGGAATTTTCTTTAGCACGGTTCTTTTGTCCGATGAGTTCTAAGAGAGCACTTTTGGGCTGTCGGAGGTTAACTTCGGAACAAAATAGCATTCCATCTCTATTACCTAGGAGGCAAGAGAATTTATAAAACCCCTTTGTCATTACCTTTGTACCCTCAGCTAACTGGACACTTGATACTTTTGCATTAGAGGTATGACATTTTCCTGCTTTAATATTTGTACTTTTACCAGAGAACAGGAAACCTGAAGTACTATGACATTTGATGCCGACATTTCCAGACCTTTAGTAGAAACGTTACATTTCATATACAGGGTGCCCATTATGTATGGAATATAGTATATATCTCGGTAAATATCGACTGTATACAAAAATTTTTTATATGAAAGTTGTTTAACGTTGTATTTACCATAATAAGGCACCAACCCATTCATTTTATTTCAGAAAACAAATGAATGCCAAAAAACAATTCAATTTTTTTAAATAGAAATGCACATTTTCATTATGCTCATTTGATAGAGATGTTTTTTCTCTTTTCAATGACGTAACACGTTAACACCCGTGAAGAAAAAAATAATTTTTATTTCAAGCTTTTTGGGATAGGTTATTCCAAGGGAAAAAATCTCTATCAAATGAGCCTAATAAAATGATGCATTGCCATTTAATAAAATTCAATTGTTTTTCATTACTCATTTGTTTTCTGACATAAAAACAAGTGAACGCTGTCTTATTATGGGAAATAAAATATTAAACAATCATTTCACATAGAAACATTTTGTATATACTTATTCGATATTTACAGAGATATAGTTATACTATATTTCATACATAATGGGCACCCTGTATAAGCAAATTGAAACGCTTGTGAGTTCAGTTCTTATTTCGATGCACTTGTGTTATATTTTCTTATTAATAATATTTTACTGTTATTTAATTCACTTCAAGACGTATAAATTTATTGTTAATTAAATTGTTATAAATAATGGACGTACGTGACATTAGAATATTGAAGCAAGATTTTGTAACTCTAGTCGAACGTAAGCAGTAGATTTGTAAAGAGGCACTTTAATCGTAATCGATAATCCGTAAAGTAAGTATATACTTTTAGATCGAGTGGCTATTATTGAATCGGTTAAATCGCCGGCAATTATTATAAAAGCTGCTGACGTTAAGAAAGATTTCCAGTTTAATGTAGTGAAATAATTTTGCCCCAAGGTTTCAAGCTCTCAGACGTTATCCAATTTTCTTTCAAATTCTTTTACCGACAATATAAAGGTGTCATTGATTCTGGAAGCATGTAACACGGGCTCTGCTATCTTAAGTGCGGCGTTCGAGAGACGACGACGTCTAGGTGCTTACAATGTTTGCTTTTGGAAGGAAGCGTCCTCTTCCATTTAGAATCTAGTAAGTGCAGGATTCAGTTTTCTAAAAAGTTCAATGGCACGCTGAATAGAATGCGCTCGAATTTATCATGAAATTAGGGCGTAATTATAGAAATGGCATAATTTAATTAGGCACTTGATGAAATTTAAAGATTCGCTCGCTTCTTCTAGCTTGCGAGGTTTTGTTAAAGTAATTTCGCTTCCAGTTCTTTTATCGCGGAAACGTCGTCTTCCTCATCAGCATCAAAACGAGGGGCGCAGTCGCACCCTTATCGCTTTAATTCAGGCGAACACGTTACGTTCAAAATTCAGTAGCGCCGCGACGCTCCATCCATGTAGCTACCATGTAAGCGGACCCAATGTTTGATTACGTGCATAACCGATAGTCACTGAAATTGTGGTATTGCAATTTGTACACGTTTAAAAAAATGAGGATTATGAATGTGTTAAATTTAGTGTAACCATGAATTTGTATAAGAGTGCATATTGGACGAAATGGGCTATTTCATTATACGTTATAATTTTTCTCCTAGGTAGGAACTCAATTTTCTCGAAATTGAAGCGGTTTCAGACTCTCCTAATTTAAGAAAGTTAAATTACTGACAAGAATTGGGAGAACAAGTAGGTCAAAGGTTTACCATTATTCTCATTCCGCCAACGAAATGACAAAGAATTTTTTTAAGTTGCAACGTTTCTACAAATGTAATTTTCAGTAATATTTAATGCACCCCCCAAAGGAACGTTGTAAATATTTTACTATCATATTACGCAGCTTTTGCTGAGAGATTAACGTTGAATTTTGCATGTTTCCATTAATTCTTTCCATGATTACAGAAAAGCTCGCTTTAAGTAAGTGAGGAAAACACGCAAATATTTTTCCACCACCCCCATGCAAGATAAAGACTTTAACGGCCTGACCGTGCGACTTTTAAAATTACTTCTCTTTATGCTGTAATAAGTATGAAAAGAAACGTTTTCTGAAATTGCTGAAATATTTCCGAAAAATAAAAATCAAGGGACCAAACGTAATTCAAACGTTTCAGACATTCAATTTTTCTTTCTTTCTATTACCTCGGAATAAAGACCTGCTTTGTTGCTCGAAAACTTAGAAATTTTTAAATCAAACAGTGTGAACAGTTTTTCAGAAATGCGATAACAAAAGAAAAACGAAACCGAGTAATTGATTGAAGGACGGTTTTTTCTCAACTTTTAAATTCCTCCCGGATTTTCACGCGGCAAGGTATGCGGTAAAACAAATTGAGTTTAAGTTTCAATTATAAAACCCTTATCGATATCCACAGGATACATCAATCACTTACATTCGCATATCGAACCGAACGCATATGTGTGCCTGACAGGTAAATATAAATAATAAAGTAGAGAAAAACGAATGTTTCGCGGAAAAAACTGAGAAGACTTTTAAAAATAGCTTTAGGAATATGGAAAAAGTGATTGATATCGTTGTATATCACTCACACTATTTTCCCGTTTAATAATATAGTAAGTTTTTCCGCATTTCCTTTTACACGACGCATTGATTTCAGATGTGACCGTGGGAGTTCGAATAAATAAACTGCAGGTACCTGAAGTGACACATATAGGCAGTCCGGTTATCCTGGACTGCGACTACAGCTGGGAGGAGACGAAGGACGAGGGAATTGTCGTAAAATGGTACTTTAACGAAGAAAAAATTCCCGTTTACCAATGGATAGCGACCAAGAAACCTCAAGTACTAGGTTGGTGAATATTTTTACACTTTTCTCTCGCCCGCCAAAATTAAATGCATGGCGTAAAACGCGATTCACTTTATTACGTTGTTGAGGAAAAGACAGCTGTTGGAGGTTAGGGTCAACGAAAATAAATGAAAACGGGGGCGTACACTGACAAAGGAACTTTTATTAAAAAAATAACTTCTACTATAAGCCTTCTGTATTACGGGCACATATTAATATAGGAGCACATGGATTGAATTTATTTGGGAAACTGGGCGGGTTTCCTAATTTATTAAACTATCGCATTCCTAAATTACGACGTTAATTTTGCCTTATTTGATACTTAAGCTTAATATATTTTCCGTAAATTGACAGAAAAATGTATATCCACCCCAAATATTTCATACTCGTATTAGGCGTGCCCGCACTAATAGATTGCATTCGGGGTTAAGTTGTGTACTTTCGGAAAAACTTCATTCTGAAACTGTAGGTTTCAGCAAGAATGCCATCACTTTATGTTTGCAAGAATACAATTTTCAGGATCGCGTTCCTTCAATAAAAGATTCACGAATTATTTTGTAAACCTGTGGAAATTTGTTCCTGGAAATATTTATGATGCCCAAAATTTTAAAATGTTCATCAGTAAATATTGAGACATGCAACTACGGACAAATTTATGACTGTCGAATTCTCTCAGTTACAAATATTCCAAAATTTGGGTTTCTAGGGACGGTTCGAGCTAACGGCTTTGAGGTTCCCACATTTTATAAAACTTGTTCAAGTTCAAAAAACTGGGAATTTTTGTACATGAAAGTAATGAAACCAAAGTTTTTGAAAAGTCGAAATACAGCTTTCTGCCATTCTTGGACTTGCCAACAAAATTCCGTTGCGCAGAACACAAATCAAACAATTATTTCAATAAGTACAATATCTTATTTTGGTGCGAAAACAAAGTCCCCTATATTTCAACAAATGAATCATCAATGCCTAATTAATGGAGGCCGACCTCCTCATTACACACTTCATCTATTGCAGACATCTTAAGAACCAGAGGGTCATATTAGGTTTATTGGATGCCGCCAGCGGCATCTTGGTTGGTGTCGAGTTGTTAGCTGGCGGAACTTGTTCTTGGACATCTTTCGAAAATGCTAACACTAGAACTTGTACGAGTTAAGCCCTAATGATACATAATTAAAAGAGCCAAAGCGTTGACACTACAGATCTACGCCTACGCCCAGTTCGAATTTCATGCAATTTGGTTCACAAATGGTCGCGATGACAAAACATTGTCAAAGTCCTCATGCTTCAGCGCATTTTTGTATTCTATTAGCCCGTTTTGACTCCGCCATCAGTAAGATCTTGTCGGGGGCTACCATATTCCCTTTGTCGGTACCCACTTATAACGTGAGGTTAGTTCGGCGCTGTAAAACTCAAACCCCGCCGCATAAACGGCCAGCTAGCTCAGATTCTTAATTAAAAGAAGGGCTCGAGATGAGAATCTTCCACAGCGGTTTGTTCGTTTGGGCATATAACATAAGTTTTTGATCTTTGGTAGTTACTAGAAATGATTAGTTGAGCGCCACCCAATTTTGCACAAATTCTGACCTCTCCTGTATAGAAAATTGGGAAAACACAAGAGAGCCAAATAATAAATTCACTACGAACAATTCTGATTTATTAATCCTGGCAAAACGGTGCAGGATCGGCAAATAAAATGTATCTTCAATACGACAATAACAAATACTTTAAATGACAAAAATAATCCCCAACTAAATTCATGAACACTTCCCTAATAATTACGTTACCAGACCCCTACAACAATGATCGAGCAAAAATGTAGTTAAGATTTCAATGGATTCCAAGATTGAATTAAGTTAACCCGAATAACAACTCATATAGGCAACACTGGGTACAAGTAAATTAAAAATCTTACCTTGAATAACACATACGCTGTCTTCTCCGAAAAAGAGCTCTCCTTCGAAGTTCCAGTTCTGTAACACAAAAACAAACCCCAAGCTACAACGCTCGGAACGATTATATGAGCCGGAAGGGCCAAAAATAGCTTACTCGTAGCCGGCTCGTTTACCCATACGTTAAATACAGTTGCGTTGCTCTTGAAGAGAACCACGACCTCAAACACTAGACGTGAACAAAATACAAAGCTCCAATCATAAATCGTCGGAAGGTTACACTAGATTAACGGTATTGAAACAAATAAAAAAGGTTGTGTAAAAGATCGTATCTTCCGAAAATTCCACAATCAGCTGGTCGCTCCCGGTATCGTTTAGGTGTTAGGGCTTATCTACTCGGTGGTACGCCGGATAGCTGCCGGCAATCAACAGGTGTTCGTACTCCGGAATATTCGCAAGATGCAAATTCATTTACTATCCCAAAATTATGCCAGGTCAATGTCCTCCGCCCACAAGAATGTGCAAGGATATACTATAAACTATACCATACAAGGATTCGTCTGTACAAGGATTGACCGGTACAAGAATTCATCTACTACATGGACCCCCTAAAAGTAAAAAGATGTAACACTCCCTTAACGAGATTTTTAATAACATACCTGAAATCGTCAGGAGGGTAATGAAAAATACTTAAATCAATGAAATATGGAAATTATCCAACCTCAAATTGTGAATCTGAAAGAATTTTAGATAACATAACGTAAAAGAAAACCAACGCCATTTCACTTACATGTAGGTAGGGCGATGAACTTCAACCAGATATAACCTCGCAATGGAGAAAACGCTTCTGAGCTACTCGACAACGCCAATGAAAAGGTAAAATTGCCAGAGATTTCACGTGAATGATGGCAAATATTACCCACTGGTTTAAGAAGAATTCACAATGTCACGCTCTACAACAAGTACAACCTCGTTGGCTTCAAACCGGAAATGAACTGAAAAAATAACGCGATTCTGCGCGAGGAAAGAAACACGCGTACAAGTGACGCCATCTCACCTATATCCTACTTAACCTAGCAAGCGGTAATTTTGAAATTTGAATATGAATAAACTAAACTGTTACACACTTCCAAGGTTCCGTTCACCCACAATTCGCGTTTAAAGTTTTAACGAACCCCGATCTACAAGTATGATAAAAAATCCACTTGCAAAATTTCATCGTAATCGGTTTCTCCGTTCTATTTTAAATCGATGGACATGAAGCCATTGAGCGAGCGATCGGACGATTGAGAGAAAGCATAACTGTCTCCCTTAAAATCTCGGGCCCGCCCATTTCGCCGTGGCCAGTTCGCCGTCGCCAGTTGGCTGTCGCGAGTCAGCCGTCGCCAGTCGGTCGGCGGGCCACTTCGCCGTAGGCCCGGTTCGCCGGCGCCAGTCCGCCGGCGGGCCACTTTGCCGTCAGTCTATAAATGCCAGAGGGATTGATCTGAAGGGAACGTTTCGTAGAGTTATCCAACCAACATGATTATTAAAGTTTTCAGTATTTATGCAATTTACCTGTTCGCCCTTCCCAGGTAATTGTCCTCAAACCAATCCAAGAGGGGATGTAATTGGTTGGGAAGGTAATTACTGAGCTGATCGACTGCATCCTCCAATCTTTCCACGGGTACAAACGCATAAGTAATAAGAATAAGTAATAAATAATAACTAATATTAATAAAAGATAAAAGTAAAGGTTTGGGTAGGTTTGTTTATAGTCACATAATTAAATAATAAGTAATAAGTAATAACAATAAGAATCAGGAAATTTTCATTTAAGAGTCTTATTATTTATGATTGCGAAATGGACGACAGGAATTTTTTTGGATATTTTGAAAGAAAAATTGTAAATAAAAAACTCGAGTTTACTGGATGTATATCTAGCGAGAAATTACAATACTTTAATGTTATTAAGTAGCATACTGGTCATGCGGCGGCGATGAAGCGAATCGACGGCGAAGTAGCGACGGTCAACTGGCCTGACGGCGAAATGGCCCGCCGGCGGACTGGCGACGGCGAACCGGGTCGACGGCAAAGTGGCCCGACGGTAGACTGGCGACGGCGAACTGGCGACGGCGGACTGGCGACGGCAGAATGACGACGGCGAAATGGGCTAGACTGTAAAATCTCGACGCTAAAAAATAAAATCCATTGAAGGCTCATCGCACAAGTTGATAATAAAATCTCTAAATTGTAGTAACACCCTGTACTAATCTTCAACCTCTACCTAAAAATTCCGCACATACCATTTGGCTACACACGTTATTATTTATCGTTACTGCAACAGTTTCGACGGATGTCGTACTCCCTGCAGTACAAAAAATTGTAACGTGTGTAGCCGGTTTAAGATAACCTTTTTCAACCACTTCGATGCGAAAGCGATTTCTTACCGCGGATTCACACGTAATTTTCTGCTTAAACATTTTCGCTACTTAGGGAGAAATATCATACGGCTGTTTTTCGCGTGGCCTAATCTGAATGTTTGGTTCACTAACTAAAAATAACCACTCAACACTAACTCTAAGCGATTCACTTAAAAAAATTTCTCCTCTCTCTTTTGCGAACAATCTCGTGACTACCCGCGTAATGCACACGGTTACTTTCAAGCGAGCGCGCCACCGCCACGTTCATTTTTATCAAAAGTGGTGGTCCCTATTCCATTAAAGAGATTACAATAAGAGACATAACGTTAAGACTGGCGGTTTGCTCTGTAATTACCCTTCGAAAATGACGTTTTAGTTTTGATAACTTTGGCGCAGTCGAGGCCAGGCGGCTCAGCCGCCGAAGGCGAAATTATGCTCTTTATTGTATTCAAAAGAATAGAATGGGGGACATGGCTTAGCCTTCGGTAGTTGCGCCGACTCACCTCGCACTGTGAATTACTTTCGAAAATTACGTGTTACCTTCGGCAACGTTGCCGCAGCACTGCCAAAGTTATGTCGTTCTGTAACTACCCTTCGAAGATCACGTTTTAGTTTCGATAACTTTGACGCGGTAACAGCGCGAGGCGAGTCGGCGCAGCCGGCGAAGCCGAAGGTATGTCTCTAATTGCATCAAAAAGAATACAATAGGGGGCATGGCATGGTTTCAGTTTCTGTGGCTGCGCCGCCTCGCCTCGCCCTGTGCATGCAGCTATGTCTCCTATTCTATTCCATGGAATACAATAGAACTCCATGTAATAGAATAAAGGACATACTTTCGTCCTCGCTCGCCTTGCTCCATTAACTCCCTTCGGAAGTGACGTGACTTGCCGTAGTAAGAGGGGAAGCCGACATTATGTCCCCTACTGTATTAAAGGGATTACAATAAAAGACATACCCTTAGAGTTGGCGTTTAGCTCTGTAACTACCATTCGGAAATTACGTTTTAGTTTCGATAACTTTACCGCAGCACCAAGAGCGAGGCAAGGCGGCGCAGCCACCGAAGCCGAAGCTATACCACGTACTTCCATGGAATATAATAGAATTCATTGGAATAGAATACCATGGACTAAAATAGGAGACATACTGTCGGCCTTGGCGGCTGCGCCGCCTCTCTCCATCGATTCCCTTTAGTTTTGACAACTTTGGCATAGTAAGGTAGGAATTGTGTCCCCTCTATTACATTTCGCATTAAGAAAATTGCATTTCTGCGCATGCTAGGAAGCTAAAAAGTTTGCTACTGGCAAGTACTTACTAGTTTTCATTACATATTATAAAAGAGTACACTTTTTTGGATATCGCAGCATAAAAGGATTGCACTTTAGGAATGTGTAATAATAAATAGTGGTTGCTGCTAAAAAATATATTAGTCCGGGAAATAGAGACTGAAAATTGACCATTTCCTGCAAAACGAGAAGTAGTTCCAATTTTTTTTGCATGTCATGGAAGAATATCTGGTGGTTAAGAATCCATGTTTTCGACCTCCCACCCCTTGTGCTTCCCCCGTACCACCCCTAAAACCAAAAAAATTTGGTTGGTTTTTTAGTTTTTCAATCATATCTGTTTATAACTTCACTTTACAAAACAATATTGTTATCAGAAATTATAGACTATAAAATTCTACACAACTTTGATATACACTACTTTTTTGTGAAATGTTTATTTATTTCATACTGTCCGGTAGATGTTCGATTACACCAGAGACTTGCTATAACTAGACTGCGCTTAATGTATCTAAGGTGTTGTCGACACAGTATGCAACACACAATGCACCGCGGGGCAAAAATCGCTGAGATGATGTATGCAATATAATGAAATAAGCTGTTATTTTAGATGTTCCGTTCATTAATCTTTCTCGTGATTAGCTCGAATTAGTGAACAGATAAATTTCTGTTGAGAATAAACCATGTAGCCGATTTTAGAAAGGTACCTACGAAGGTGTTAAACAATTTACAATAATGCAATACCGAGCGTTTTCGACTTTCCCATTCACTTAAAATAACGTAGAACTATTGTTCGACATCCTTTACCAGCAAGATAACGGCAATACCTATTTGCCTATTAGGTATAGACGTAACTAAGTATATTTCAGGTTTTGTTACAAGAAAAATAGCTAAGTCTGTTAAATGTTCCATATGTGCAGATGCGATATTCGCATCAGAGAGTCATTCAAAGCTTTTAACTAGAAAAAATCGTGGAGGATTGTTGCACGTATCAAGCGATGCATTAAAAATTTGCCAAATTGCTGAAAATGTGTTCAGGTTTTTCATTCAATCCACACCACACCGCGTTGTAAACAAAATGGTTATCAGCAGTCTAAGAAAAATAAATAACAGTTACAGCCCATTTGGGTTTTTGGATAGGCATATATTGAATCAAAATCCGCTAAATAATCATATCTTACTACTTACATCTTTAGTTTTAAGAGTATATTTTCCCATACGTGTTCACCACCAAAATACACATATAAATCAAATTAGGACTAGAGTAAGGCAGTTATATACCAATTTAGTTCAAATAAAATACCAATAAATTCGATTAAAACAGTTAACAGCTATATGTTATCTTTTTTTGCTACTAAAATTTAGGATAAATATGGCTAAAGCAAGCTACAGAAAGTACGTCTGCCCCGCAATGAACAGTTGGTTGCCTATCCTATCTTGACAACAGGCGTTCATAGTAAAATCTACGTTACGCGCGGTCTAGTTATAACAAGTCTCTGGATTACACTATCATTTTGAGTCCGGTAGGTGAGTTATTACAGCATCCGAGCCGGTAAGTGTCGCTAAGCAACACTTACCGGACTGTTATTTGTATACATCAAATTTGACATCTTCACACAATTAATTAAAAACCCCAACATAAATTTGGCTGTAATTCTTTATTTCAAACATTAACATTGATTGTAATGAAACAATTTGTATTGCCCTCAACACTAACGCCTGGGTTATTACTGGATGTCGAGTTAAGTAGTAATGTTTGATTCCTTCTGCTGTAAAACTTCAATGAAATTTTCGCCGCCTTGTATCAGTTGTATCATACGGGCAATCTTAACTTTTCCTTCTACCGAGCCTTCGATGTATTTTTCTGCCGTCGATGAGCTTTTCCATGCTCCATGACGCTTTAACACCGAAACCCAGGCAAAAAAATCTCAATTCAAAAACTTACTGCGTCCAAAAAGTATGCCAACATGACTTTTTCCTCTACTTGTTTCGCCCCATGTTCGTTCCTCAATTGGCAAAACACTTAGTACTCTTTTTCATACCTTGCGGCCGACTTCTTAGGAACCAACTTTTCGGTTGCTTCATGAGATTTCGACAGGATTGTATCGGGAACATTGGAACATCCCACAACGTTTATAACGTCAATTTTTCAGTGAAAAAAATTCAATTGTCAACAAACTACAAACTATAGCAACGGCCGTTGCCACAGAAACAAGGTAATGCGATTTTTACAATATGATGAAATTTTGTAATCTTTGAAATGAAATAATGATACAAAACAGACTTACAGTATGAAATAAAATACGTTACGATATACGTCCGGTAGTACTTGTAACAGTACTCGTTTAAGACATTCTTGACTCGGCTCCTGACGTCGCCTCGTCCATAATGTCTAACTCGTACTGTTACAAGTAACCTACCGGACTTATAACGTAAATAACTATAACAGCGATATAGAGCTTCAGAGTTGCTTATATTTTTAAGAATTCTGAAATGTCTATGTAGATGTTTTAACCAAATTTTATACTTTATCTCTATAATTAGGAGTTTTATGAGAAAATATTTTGAACTTATCGTGGTATAAATCTCCCTACCCTGCTCCCTTATCAAAGGGGATGCATAATAATTCAACTTTCAACCCTTGCTAGTGGGGATATTTAAATCACTGTGAGATTGTAGCGCTTTCTAATATACGTTTGAAACAGAAAAATTATCTCACTTTAGTTCAGCTTCATCCTTCCACCCCCACCCCCCACAGCAGTAGGAATAGTATTTAAAAGGGGATTATATATAATTATAAATATATGTAATAAGCGTTGTACTCTCTGACTAACTTATCAATTGCCACAAGGGCGTTTAAATATCTATTTCTACCGCGGGGGGGGGGGGGGGGGGGTGACACTGAACTGAAATGAGACAATTTTTTAATTTCAAAAGTATATTAGAAAGCGCTACAATCTCACAGTGATTCAAATATCATCACTAGCAAGGGTTGCAAGTTCCATTATTATGCATCCCCTTTGGTAAGGGTGCAGGGTAGGGTGATTTATACCACGATAAATTCAAGATATTTTCTCATAAAACTCTTAATTATAGAGATAAAGTATAAGATTTGGTTAAAACATCTACATCGAAATTTCAGGATTCTTAAAAATATAACCAAATCTCAAGCTCCATATCTTTTTTAATAAATATTTCACAAAAAAGTAGTGTATATCAAAGTTGTGTAGAATTTTATAGTCTACAATTTCTGATAACAACATTTTTTTCTAAAGTGAATCATTAAAAAGATATGATTGAAAAACTAAGAAACCACCCAAATTTCAAGGGTTTTGGGGGTGGTACGGGGGAAGCACAAGGGGTGGGAGGTCGAAAACTTAGATTCTTAACCACCAGATGACTGTCTATGCCATGCAAAAGAAATCGGAACTACTTCTCATTTTGCAAGGTAAAACCCTCTATTCCCTGGACTATATATGCCTCACTTGACTCTGTAGACGTACGCCACTTAAAGTATGTAAAAATGATGAATTTTTTTCATTATAAGCATTGGGATCTCGGAAACCATAAGACATACGGATTCGGTTAAATGAGGAAAGAGTTGTCGTTTTAAGAGCTTATTTAAGATATGCTTTTGTTTTTTGAAAAAAATCCACAGTTCACTAGATATAAGTGAAAAACAGATTTAGTGATTTTTCATTTAACTGTTGTAGAATCGTTATTATTAGAAATACAACAAAATGACACGAATTACATTCTTAACATGATGAACATACTAATTTATTTTTAGATCTTACAATTTTTCAGTTATAATACAAACTTTAATTTTTTTAAATGGTAGTCATAATTGGCTTTGACATTTTTAAAAAGGACAAATTTTTCTCTTTATAACGATATAAGGCTTACCAAATGTACTTTAATAAATAAACGCCCTGCAGTAATTTTCGTATTATTGAGAGGTAAGTAAACAGAGTTGGCCATGGAAAACAATATCTAGTGAGACAGAGGTACCTTTCATTTACGACGAAAATTGGACAGGCCAATGTTATCTTCATTTTCTACCAAATGAATTTCAAGATATGGAAACACGAGTAATTTACGCTGGTTTCAACATTACGGTGCCCCGCCGCACAACTAACTGCAAGTTAAATATTATAATAGACAGTAATTAATAGAACAAAAATGTTTCCCCTGGTAAAATCTACAATACAAACAGTTCTGTATCATGTTTATTTGTCAAAGTAAGTACAATGAACCATATATCATTGTAAACAGAAAAAATGCACTTTTTAAAAATGTCACAGCCAACCATTACCATTAAAAAAAATGTAAGTTTGCGTAATCTCGAAAATTATTAAGAAGAATAAATATTAATTAATGTATCTTGTTAAGCGGAAAAAATCTACAATTTTTGTTCTTTGAGTATTTCTGTATTTGTAATACTAACGATTCTACAACAGTTAAATGAAAAATCACTAAATCTGTTTTTCGCTCATATCTAGTAAACTGTGGATTAAAAAAAAAAACCAAAGCATATCCTGAATAAGCTCTTAAAACTACAACTCTTTCCTCATTTAACCGAATCTCTATGTCTTACGGTTTCCGAGATCCTAATGCTTAAAATGAAAAAAAAACTCACCCTGTATATTCAGTCGTCCAGGCAAAATTTTCACCGTGTTTTTAAAAAAATCAAAAGAATTCAAATGGTGCTCCCGTTACACTACCCGCGTCAGCACAGGGTCATACATTCTAGCTAAAATCATACTAGTGTTTCCTTTTGTTTATCTTTGCCGACCTAATGATGAAGGAGAAACGCAAATTAGCCTATTCTCATAATCAATAATTAGTTGTGGAGGGATTTCCCGCACCTGCATTCGATTTACTAACCCTAACATCTGCGGAGAAGTTGATATTAATCAATAAAATTAATAAACTCGTATTTCCGCCAATTTCAAGCTAATGGTGAAAGCCCGAAGATATACCTACAATCGTCAGTTGTCGTTCTAATTGGGCCATAATTAGATCAAATACAACATGCCTTTGTACTTGAGGAATAAATACAAAAAGAAAGAAGAGGCATAGTACTTATTGAGGATGTACTTAACAAAGGATGCAAATGAAAATATAACGAACTTACCGGTGAAATCTTTCCGCACAATCGTATCAAAATAATACTGTAAATGGCAAAAAAATAATTTAGATTCTCATTCCGAATGCCAACAAAGTAAAAGCTTCTGATATTTGAATTTCAGATTTAATTTTGTTGTATATATCTGCGGAGACTATCAAACATGATAATGTATAACGTCCTTCTAGTATTATTTACAGCGCTATTTAGAGCCCTTCGAATGGTAGCATTTGGTAAGTGCTTCGTAAACGACATGACAACCATAAATAATTTGGGAAACTTTCGCTCACCAATGACAATGTTTAATTTCTGATTAACAGCTCAACAGTGCGTAGAAAAGTTGCTGGGAAACTAACTATAAATAACGTAGGGCACAATAAAATGTACCATAAACTTGGGGACATCTTCACAAATAAATTATTTATACTACATTTCACCGGTTGGCACTAAAAACATCGCAAAGCACGAGGATTACTAAAAATGTTTTCTTTTTCTCTACTATAGTAGGCAAACACTACGGATATAAAAATTGTTGGAAAGGATGCCTACTTATAATGAATTGCTGCTCGGATTTCCCATTATAAAAAATTTAATTTAATAAATACGAAGCTCAAAGATAGTTATTACGTTAGCGATGACTGCCATTACTCACTTTTGTCGGAATGAACTAGCAAAAAACGTTTACGACTGGTTGTTTATGAAAAGTGAAATGTGAAAGTGGATTTTTCAATCGAGTTGGAACAATTTCTCTTCTTGCTTCATTCCATGTAGCTTCCCGCTTTTAACTGAAGCAAGAATAACCGCCGAATTATGAAAAGGGTACAGGGCTCACCAGATACCTACCTCTTATTAAGAGCCTTTTCGACTGCCTATGCGCCAATGTTTTAATGCACAGCAGATCGAGTAAACGCCAAGTGGCAGCTGAACAGAACTTCTACGTGTTGTTGTGTAAATTATGTCGTGAGGACATTTTAATTGGCACCGGCACCTACAATAACGATGGGTCACCCTGTTTCTATAATTTCAAACATTTTTGACGTTCAATGTTGGTCACTAATTTAGATTGAACACAATTTCGATCAAGTCATTCGGATCTGAAATCAGTTTATTTATAATTATTTATGTAATGATTTACAATTTTGCTTCGATCTCATTTTAATTTGTTTACTTTATTGTTCATTTAGAAAAATAAGAGACATTTGTAAATAATGTTTTGTTAAAGTTATGTCATTTAAATCCGGTCGTTGCGATAAGAAATTCGTTATCGCTGTGTAAGTTTGATTTTAAGATAAGCACGTGTTATCGCCAAGTTAAGCAGATCTTAGTGTTGAAGACGCGCAATAATTGTGTAAGAAGAAGATCGTTCAGAAAGTTGAAAAGAGAAGGAAGTGGTTTTAAATTGAACCACTCGTGTTAATCGTGGCTTTTTGTTTTGGTTTTCGATAGTCAGCCATACGTGAGCGTATTTGTTGCAAGACAGTCAGTTTTGCCAGTAGTAAAGTTTTTATGGAAGAAAGTTAGAGAGTGTAACAGACGATTAATACGTCGTTATTCATGTCGTGTTTGATCGGGAGGGTTTGTCTACGCTTACGCAAAAGGTTTTTCCAGTACTCGTTAAAGGCAGTTTTTCCACCATCAAAGAGCCAATTTTACATCTTTCATTAGAAAGAACTTACTGTCGTCTAAATCGAAATTTAACTGCAATAATTAAACTGAAGAAGTGAAGTTTCGAAGCAATATCACTTGGTATTTTGTGTCAGTGCGTCTGCTTGTTGAAAATGGCGGTTACGACAGGATGTTTTGGATTGTTTACTCTTTAGCTTTGTGTTTGATTGATCTCAAATTACGCCCTAGGTAAGAGTTCTCTCAGATTAATAAAATTAAAGTCTTATTAAGGTTTTCCTAGTAGCGGATGCTGGACGTGTCTTAGAAAAAATATAACAATATAACCTGGAAGTGTGATGTTTCACAATGTATAGGTTTAAAAATGTTACCGCCGCCATGTGTTGATTTTTCTTACTGACTCTTTCACTTGTAATCTGTTGTGATGATATTAACGCGTTTCATGAACTTACCTTTTTTGGTTGCCTACCTTTTATATATCTTGTAGTAATGAAATAATGTGGTATTAGTATGTCCGAAACATAATTTGGGTAGATTTATGACGTGAAAATTTGGGAAAATTGTGCTCAAAGAAAGCGCCAATTTGAATATCCCAGCAAAATCAAAATCGATACGTTATACGTTATTATTTTTAAATCAAATATTTATACTGTCAACTGCAGGTAATAATCGTCTACTTTATTTATGATACAAATGTTATAAGTTACACTTTTAATAAAACAAACATATTCCATCTAATCTTTCTAATAAAATATAAATCAATATACAATTTAAACAAATATTGTAATGATAAATTGAATTTTAATTTACCCCAAAGTCTTCCGCGTATATAATATAATATACAGGTTCGATCAAGAAAAATCGGCACTCAGGATCAGAAACACGTACCACTTCTAGAAGCGCTCGATCGGAACAGGTTAAATAAAGTCTTAATTGCGTTGTCAATAATCCAAAAATCCAGTCTTACACTGCAATTCCCAATTCAAATGTTCACAAACAACACACACACTAAACTGACTTCTTCTCAGAAACTCCACTTCCTTATTACGTAACACGTACACTTTTCTCCAATATACTTTACTGACCGGAAACTGTTTGAATTTGCAAAAAACACAACTCTAATTAATTCAGAAAAACACTTGCAACGCCAAAACCGGAAAAACGTGGCGATGGTAGCGGCTAATGGCGATTGTAATCATGTTTCCGTTTCTTCTGAACCACTTCTCTCCCGTCTTAACATCAATATCTAAACGTGTACCTGAGACAAATATCTGTTTACAGTTGTCAGTACGACAGGAGAAAAACATGAGATAAACCTTTCAAATAAGACACAAATAATCTTCCTTATCTTAAAACACGTAAACTCTTAGGTAGCTGAAGTTAGATTAACTAGAGGGTTTCTTCCAGTTTTGGGTTTGGAGTTGTAGTTATATGCGGTTCACTCTGTAATTGGGCGCAAGCCTGTTGGGGGCCCTGAACAAGAGAGGGATAATAAATATATAAATAAATAAATTTCTTTAGGAGTGCGCAATTTTTTAAATTAAGCGATACAGGATGAAAAGAATGGTCTCGTCATTTGGCGGTATTTCCTTTTTGCGATGTTGTACGTGAATATGGTACTGACAATTTAAATGCCTGTGAAAGCTTGAAGTGCCAAGAAGTCGTGGGACTGAACAAGAACGTAGAATTACGGACTAATTTGTAACAGGTCACATCCGCCGTTATCAACCTTTTGTAGGATTCGTTTTATATAGTTGTATTGTAACAAAATTCACGTGAAACTGCGAACGAAATCACGTCGCGCACCTGCAAAAATAACTTGCAGAGAAGTTTCGTGTGCGTTACGTACGTTTAAATCAAATACGAAAAAGTTATGATTTCAAGTTATTAGGCACCTTCACTTAAAGGGGATGTTTTGCGGGGTAGAAACCATCGCCGTTATTACAAATTGCTAATTTGCGCGAATTGGGAACTATTACGCTAAATGCGAACAATAGTGTAATTTTTTTTAACGCCCGGGAACAAATCATCGTATTGCTCTAAAGTCTAAATGGACTAACAATAATATTACAGGACATAATTCGTTGCCCGTCTTCAGTAGTCGATCTATGCGCAAACATTTTGTAATGATATTGATTACGTAATTTTCAGTAAAAAGTTTTCATTGATCATCTTTTTTCAACCATTTGTTTCAACAAGTAGACAAGTCAGTATTTTGAGTTTTACGACCCATGGATATCACTAGGGAAAAGAAAACGGTAAATTAATGTGTATGGGACCGCAACAATTTAGAAACAAGATATCTAATGGAAAAAACCAGGCAACAATTTTAATCGGTTACCATTTTACCAATGTAGAGTGATATTTATTAAGAAGTAGACATATGGATTTACGTGTATTGTTTTCCCCTATACCCTTACCACCATATTCGAATTAATGGACAGCCAAATCCTTATTTGTTTTAAGATGTCACTTTTGGTTGCATAAAATTAGGTGCCCTTCAGAATATATTTCATTTCGAAGTAGACATAGAGAAAAATAATTGTACCTAATTATTTTAGCTGTAGTTACATTACGCTTACCTAAATTAAGTGCAAATAAAACAATAAGTATTTAAATGCAGTGATTTTGTCGCTAACCTGTCAAGGAATAATACACGGAAAAATGTAAGCTATCGTGAATTTTCCAATCCGGTAATGGACCCTCTAACATAATTTAAATCCGAAGCCTGAAACAATCCCCTAAATCAAAATAAAGGTGTATCCCAGCGTGTCTTGGATATTGGACACCTTAAGGAATTATGGATGATAATGAAAATTTTATTTCGAATCCTGAAACTTCCACAAAACCGATTGCTTATTTATTTAGCTGTGAAAGAGGTTTTTCGCCACATCTGCTATAAACGCTAAAGTACAGAATGATTTATTAAAGCAAATCAAAGTCACTTAACGCGGAAGCATTCACAAACCGCTCCTCTTTTTAAGGGGAAACAGCATTTCTAAACTTCCAATTAAATTAGGGTCCGCTTCAGCAATGAAAACGCGAACGGAAGCATATCGCAGGTATTAGACAACATCAATAAATATTTTGATTTCGCAATCTCCCTAAAGTCTTTATGTAGGTACGCGAATGCCATCTGCCAGATAGATAACTACCGAATCTGCTCAAAAGTTTCGCCAACTAATTTAAACTTGCATTTGGTTCTAGATTTGAAAACGTAATTTAAATTTACAGAACAAAACTTGTGCAGTAGGAAATTGACTTATCACACTTAGCATGTTAGGTATAAACCCGCGTGTGAATTAATTCCGTAGGAGGAAACAAAAATTATCGTTGAATTATTTACGGTTGAAGAAGTAAATTATATGAATGTGTTAGTTTGCACCACAAAGACATGTTTATGGATCATTTATTTTGTAGGGTAAATGGTGATTGGAGCACCTGATGTATTTTGTTTAAAACATGATGTTTGTGTTGATATAATAGAATAAAAATAACAATCTTTAGTCTGCCGATGGTGTTAGGGGTCCCCCAAGCCGGCTCTGCAATCTTGACTTACCTTGTACTTACAGTTGGCAACTCTGGGGAAAGAATATAAGCAGAGCCATCCAACTTTCATGCCGAGATGTCGAATTGTTTCGGGGTAAATGGTACGAATAGGCTCTTACGTTATATTATCGGTTCTTTTATGTGCTGGGACGTGAGACATAATCAAGAAGGAAATTGAATAAAACTTATAGGTTTGTGCGTAAGAAAAGATAAGAACAAATAAAATATATTACGCACGCACCAAAAGGACCAAGAAAAAAACTGGCATAACCCACACAAATACACGAAGTAAATCAACTATGACAACAAAAAACGCAAAAAACACAAATGAAACATCAATCAATAAAAAAATATCGAGTCATATGCAGTAAGGCAAAATCAACAACAATGGAACACAAGAAGCATCATAAATACAAAGGGAAAACACGATAAATCAATTTAGTGTAAACACATTCTAAACACACCTACGATCAATTTATGGAAAACAACTCGTGAAATGGTCAATTGCATGTATATTTAAAAAAAACAACAAAATGGACATGACTGTTCCAGAAACAGCAACAATTCATTTAACACGAAAAGGTGCAGTTGACCACACAAAGCAGTATTCATGTAAGTCTATTATCTCACAAGTAAAATCGACATCAAAAACCGAAGACACAGTTACGAGTAGAAGACCATCCATCTCGTATATGCTAAGACGCAAGAGTTGCAGTCCTCACGAGATTAGGGAGCGACATATGTAGCGAAGAATCATATACTTACTTACTCCACGAAACAAACGATTAGTATAATCGTACAGATCAAAACCACCCCGATAATTAATGCATAAATAATACTTAATAAAGTAATCTAAAGGCATAACTGATGATTCACTCAAACAAAAGCTTGGAGCACGCTACACTTAAATATCAGTATTAACATTGAGAAAATCCCGGCACGCCATCACGCTATACCCGGCATTACTCCGGAGCTCGGATCGGAATCCTGTTACCGACGCTAACTCTCCCTTACCAAGCTTCGTTTTCCATACTGCTATTCTTTCTGATAGTCCTATCCCTACAAGTCGAAAAATGCGATTATAGAGCGTTTGGTGATTAAAGCAAACCACTTACCAAACAACCATACAATACAGGGTACATGACCGTATGTAAAAAAGATTGGGTGATAGAGGGGATCAAGACAATCACTTTTTCCAAATAAACTGAGGGTGCCACGTGTTTCGTTTGGAACCCACCCACGAAAAAGTGGTGAAATTTGGATTTCTTCTTTAATTTTGTTCTCAGCAATCATAAGAGTTACAAAGATCGGTGGCACGTCTTTGAATAGGTTTTCGGGTATGCTCTTACCCAATTTTGAAATTTTTTTTCAAAATTCCTACTACGAAAGCCCGGCCCGTGTGGTTCAATTAAAGCTGGACTGTGGTGCTAAGAGTCCCGGGTTCGGGCATGGATATTTGTAAATGTATAGTGGGTTGGGTTGGTACAGTAGCCTTGGCTGAAACCCCGCCCACTCAAAAATAAAGGCAAAATAAAATAAAATAAATAAGAAAGTGCGCACCCTTACTTGGGGGTGCGAAAAAATTCTGATTTCGACGAAATTTTGTATCTGGGGATTTTTGGACACGAAAGTCACGAATCTGGAATTAGTTTTTGAAAATTCGAAAAAAAAACTTCCACTGCAATTCTTGGCCGGACAACGAAAATGGAGAGAATCCCACGAAATTTGTTGTGTACATACTTGATGAGGTAAGGAACAAAATTGTCCACTAGTTTTTTAAAATCACTTCAAACATACCATACTGTAGTGTACTTAACCCCCAGGTACTACGCTAACTTCACACTATAAGAGCACGGAAATAAAGTCAATCCTTCCATGTTTAAAAATGGCCACCCAAATGAGTATTCCCTCCAAAACTAAACAAGAACCCGCTTAAATTTGAAAAGTGGTACGTGATCAAACATCTAAGGCAGAACCCCCTTACGTTAGTTATAAACAACGCTATGACCTGAAGCACAGTAGGGAAGGGACGTAAAATAAAACACTGAAATTGGGAAAAGTTTGTTTAATAATAATCGTAATTATTATGATTGTAAAAGCTCGGACATTTAAGTCGAAATAAATTACATTGCAAAAATAAACTTTGAAAATGTTAGTTCACCGAATAAAAATAGAAATAGGCTGGGAAATAAAGAACTTAGTGTATATGTATGAAATTTTATTTAATTGCTTCCATAAATAAGAAAGTTGGCACTGCACATCCTACAAAAAACCAAATTTGGAAAATGGCGCCACATTTGCTTTTATTCCAAGTGGTTATGTATCAAATTTCATTTAATTCCCTCCATAAATAAGATAGTTGTCACTGCGCAATGCGCATGCGCAAAACGAAATTTTGAAACTGGCGTTAAATTTGGTTTTATTCCAAGTGGCTATGTATCAAATTTCATTTAAATACCTTCATAAATAAAAAAGTTTGCAATTCGGTTTATAAATGGTCGAGATCCGAAAAGGGCACTGTAAATGGTGATCGATTAGGCTCAATTTTTGGAATTGCGTTTTATATGGCTAAAGTTGTACGTATATTGAATTTCATGCAATTCGGTTCATAACTCACGATGTCAAAAGGGCCTTCCTTATTTTTTGGTCTACATTATTGCCAATTCACGAACTCCGAACTACAAATTTGATAAAGAATCCACCTACAAAATTTTATCGTAATCAGTCCATTCGTTATCGAGATATCGTGCTAACGGACGGACAGACGGACAGACACCGCAAAATTATAAACTCGCTAGGAGCTCGTTAATAATGAGGTTATCTATCAGATAAGTTTAACTGTGAGAAATCGGCCCTTAATGTTACTTTAAAGTGCGAAGGACAGTGATAACAGATTTATTGCAGTCAGGGCACAAGTCGTTCTTTTTAATGTTGCATGGAAATCTGGTGCAGATAAAGAAACGATTAAATAGGAAAGGGAATGCAGTTTTGTACAAGCTCAATTCGGCATTGACTTACAAAACATTGTTTTTTGGTTACGGCACCAAATGTTAACTAATTATTTTCTAAAATAATAATTTCCGTATTGTTACAATCGTTGAAAGAATTTTATTTTTTCTCCAGCTACCTGGCACTTTATTTATCTGCATCAGAAACGTTGTTTACGCTTGGGCGTCCTAAAATAGGCGATTGAAGCACGCAGAGCTTTAAAGGTTACTGAGTACACATATTATGAAACTATAATCTGGGACTGAAATAAACATCCTCTCAGATCGCTTTCTGCAATTGCAAAACGTGTCTTTGGTCCGTATCCTTTGTTGGAAGCTTTTACAAACGGACGTGGTTTACAGTAGGTATATCTCAGGTCTGTTCCACTTTTTTTATGGCAGCATTGATCGAAGTTTTGAATGAATGCACAAATGGGTAGAAGATTTAAACACCTTCGACATTTCCTTAACATGGCAGCATTATCTATGCATTTTAGACTTTGTTTGAAAGATGCTTCCTATTCATCCACGCCAAAAACCTTCTTTATAATAGGCTTTTTAATTGTTATTTGCAGGTACTAACTTTTCCTGCTCCTGCAACAAGCCACTGAATGAACGATGTATTATCTTCTTCAACCGACATCGGTGATTTTTGTAAGCAAACGTCCAGTGGCATTTTCATAGCACTCACGAAGTTACAAATAATCAGCCTACTGAATTAGAGATGTCTTCAAGTACAACGTCAATATGATTTTATTTTATTGTCCTTATTTTAAAATTATATTGCAGGTATAAAAAAATACTATAAAAAACGCATGTATAATTAATGGATCTTTAAAGCACTTGGAAAGGTTAAAGGCACTCCGCTACGCGTCTTTTTTTTAAACTCGTTGCGCGTGCTTCAAAGACCGGATGTGATTATATACACTTGTTTCTTAATATACTATTTTATATGATTGGAAAAATAGAATTATTAGTACGGGCGCGGGCATTTCAGTGCAGCTTTCATTAGAATTGGAAAATTGATTTCTGGTGCCCGTATGAGGTAAGTGTATTTCGTGCGATAAAAATCGTCTGAAGTTTAGCATTTTAAACTGTTGCTTCCAAGGAACCGAATTTGCTTATTTTAATTGATATACTTGGGCTAAAAAGTTGTCGCTGTTTCGTGTCGGTCAGGGTGTCGGTCAATTTGTGCCAAATATCAAAATTAAAGAGTTTTACTTCGCAAGGCAACAGTCTTTATACACATCGATAAACGCATCAAATTTAAATGAGAAATAAGAACAGCCTTAAATCGCAGACAATGGGTATGGATGGAATCATGATTGAAAGGAAAAGCTGAGTGGTAGATTGCCTTCCGTGCACTTGGTACCTATAGTAGAATCAGAGGTATCGAGGTCAAGCAGCAAATTGTATCGAAGGGAAGGACATTAATAATACTTGGAAACTCGGTGGTTTCTCGCATTAATATAGCGGTTGGAATTAATTAAAATTTTAGTAGCGACTGAACGTGATGGATATGGAAGTCAATGTATCGATACAAAGCTAATTGTGCTACATTATTAATGGTAGTATCTAGAGATCTAAAACGACATTAATTATAACCGACAATTAATAGCTTTCCAGGTTCATTAATTTTACGCCTTGGTTAATTGTTGCACGGTATTTGATTTATTTAGCTTTTATTTTGCATGACAAAGCTTTCTCGGATCTATCTGCAATACGGGTTCGCTTTTCATTTACACGCTCGCTCAATGTTCGCAAATTGCAAATTTCTACAATACAGCAGGCAGTTAATTTCTTGGGTAAATGATTTGCGTAACAGAATTGGAATTATACAGAAATATAAACAAGTGTAAATTGTGCACAGCTCTTGTGCAGATAAAGCGCATTTTTTTAAACCGAAATAGCTTTTGTTGTGACATCACCAATGGATATATTTCTTGCAGACGTCTCAATCGCCCTCGTTCTTGAGGCTTGCGATCAAAGAAAGGCATGGTGGAACTAGGAATAGATTCGATAAAATCTTTAAAACAAATGCAATGAACTTTTCGATATTTTGAAACGATCTCCTGACAGTGACAAAGGTACCTAAGGGCCAAAGACGGTAGCAGATAGAAGGTACCATCGACAATGGTCCACAATACGTAAACCATAACATATTTTCTATGTTTCGCATATAGAAAGTGGTCCCTTTGGGAATGATTTTGATGGTGGCATGACTTCATTCTTGCATATGTTTTGGTAACTTTTTTTATTTTAAACATTTTTTTTTAACTTAAAATAAATTGAAGGGCTGAACAAAGCAAATAGTAAACATTCGTTGCAGAAGGACTTCTATCACTATGAACTTGAGCTACTCCAGCGCAATCAATGTTGAGTAGAGAACCTTCTTATGTTAAAGGTTATCGCTGCAGAGAAATCGACACTGGTATCGATAGAGGGTATACCTCCAAATATCTCCAATAAACGTACCTGGACTCTATACAAGGGTTTTCTGGGTCAATGAAGAAAACTATGAAATTTAGCATGCCGTGTGCCATATAACACAGAAAAGACCCACGCTAGCTTTTTCAATTTGTTGTTTTGAATATTTACTTTTGCGCAATACTATCTACCGGTGCAATACAACTGACACCGAGCATCCTCACAGCACACGGAAAGCTAGATTTCGTGTTTTCTAAATATTAAATCAGGAATTTTTTCTGAAACTACTTTTGAAACAACTACTTTCGTCTCTAAAAAAGGGTGAGGAAAATCAGATTTTCTTCTCTAGTGAGGAAAGTAAAAAACAATTGCTGCTTTAATCTTAATCATGACATTTGAAAGTGAAACATATCCGTATCTAGATTGCTGTGTCAAACTTCATTATTGCATACAATAAATTTGATTGTAGTTTCAGAAAAATTATGTATAAAACTTGAGAAGAAAGTGTTTTTCAACTCTCGTTCAACTTATTTGAATTCGTGTTGAAAAACTCCACTTTCTTCTCTAGTTGTACAAATAACTATTTTGTATATCAACCCTGCATATTTTATGTTGTGCAGCAAATTGATTGCTCTTTTCAAATACCTTAAAAACATAGGCATTGCATTTGAAAAACAAAAGTTGCATCGATTTCCGGTTAAACCGAAAACTATATCTACCGGAAGTTCCAATATACTATCCAATGCCACGTATAAAATTATACTCAAATGTTTTGTATTTCACCAAATAAAAGTAATATTGTGATCCTCTTGTTTCGAACGCACTGTATAATGCAATATGAGATTTAGAAATCATGTTCTGGATTTTGGTCAGTTTTAAAAAAAAATGAAATGCTACGGTAATTGGCGTGATTGCCCCCCTTTTCTTCGTCAATCCACCTTTTATTAACACGCATATCAACATAAACATGTCATCATGTTCTCTTATCAAACACATTCATCTTATTACACCTGTCTAGCTTTATACAAAAATAGTAGCAGATAATAAATGTTTAAAAAAAGAACACCTATAAATTTAATACAATTCAAATGTCTTATCAAATGAAATAAAACAATTAATCTTGGGCGTTCATCTGGTCTACATTATTTTAATCAAGAACTAACCATCTGCGGCGTAACCAGATTTTCTCAAAAAAGCTAAGTACATATTCGGAACACCACGCTTAATATTAATATTCATTAGTGTCCGGATGAAACAGTGCAAAGATGTTTTCGAACAATTTTTACATATTAGGAAAGATCTTTGAGTTTATTTAAGCGAATTCTGAATGAAAATGATCTACGTCATTTTCCATAAAAAGCAATTTATTTTATTAAGGAGTATTTTTCAAAAAACCGTAAAAAATAAGGTTTTTATTTTTGATTCGTGGCTAAAATTAAGAAAAAAAACAAATCTAAAACTTTAGAAGTATAGTATTCTCTCCCCAATCGATCGAGCGACGTGTTATAAGCAATAAATTAAAAAAAAATCACTGGCGCAAAAAGAATCCAATTATTTCCAATCGCAAGGGGCGTTTGTCGAATTTAATTAATTGCTTTAATGTGGATATACAGTTGTTATATTTATATGAAATATATTTGCAATACTGCATTTACACATTAAAATATTTTTATTGCAGATATCTAGGTTTCCATGTATTGTTTAAAACGACATCGTCTTGGTTATCTGGAAATTTTTATTAGTTCCATATATCTTTTATTTCAAATAGCACACAAAAATAATGAACGTGAAAATAAGATAAAGCGTTTTTCCATACGATAGTGTCCAATTTGGACCACATGTGCATATAAGCAATAGTAATAGTGAGCAAATAATAATGCTGTGTGCAATGGTCCGTAATGAACACAAAACACCAGCTCGGCTAAAAATAAATTATATGGCAAATAACGGCCACGTTCAAATTCCAAAACGATTACTACACATTTTGAAGACACCTGAAATAAATTTTAGGTTTGGATTAACAAAATTAATCATAAATTGGCATGGGACATCTATCTGGATCATCAAAGGGTTCGAATAAGCACACGAGTTGCAGGAATTACCACAGACAAAACGAAACGCAGGACACGCGTCTTCTAAGCGTTCACGAACAGCACTCCCGTCTCGAAATTGACAAACGTTCCCTTTCTTACACTAACTTCAGTATTTAAAGTCCCTTTCCCTATTTCAAAATTCTGAAATCTTCATCCGCGGACACGTAGCAACAACAGCCAATTCCGTTTATGTTCCTTGTCTCTCCTTAACGTCACTTATCAACATTTTACGCAGAATATCTCAGATAACAATTGTCTACGAAAAACAGACAGTTTTTTGTCCGTTAAAATGCATTCTTATCGCTATTAAATTAAATCATCTTTTCAACACAAGTAATAAAAGTACCCACAAATTAAAACAGAACTATCACGTAAATTATTTAACAAAAGCAAAATATATGGTAAAAATACGTGCGAGATGCATAAATAACAACGGATTAATTATTAAACTCGGCTTTCGTAAGTTTCGAGATGCTGCCAAATACAAGTGACTCCGCTATTACAACTGGCATACAAAACAATCAGATATTTTTCCAGAAAAAAACATAAGTTAATTGATTCTATTGATCAAAAACTAGAATTCGGTTGATTACATGCATGGGTATCCCCATTCTACAGTTATTTTTGTACTACTAACGTGAAAGGTAGGTAAATATTTTAGGATTCACGTGAGAACCTCAAAGCCAAAAGTCACGAATTTAATCTAGAGATTAGGAAGGTATACAACTGCATTTTGTGTAAGTGGCCTGAAACAACGTATTGGAACCCGAAACCCTTAATTAAAATTCAAACAAAGCCCTTTACTAACCTTTTATCAATACGCAAAGCACTTAATCGGATCGCTCCCGTGTCCCCAATCGCACACAATGGTCCGACTTAGTAATTATTCAGTTTTAGAATTAGGTTCAGTAAAAAAAAATTTTGAAATGAACGACGCGAAGTTTCTTTTTGCACAAGTTTTCCTAATAATGTTATTTTTAGGTATCCTCAAAGGGCGTCTTAACTTGGAATATTCCGTCAGTCAAGATAAGAATAGCAAGCACAGGGCCCTTCATATCACAAAACCGGGCCCAGATTTGTCAGGGGACTACACATGCCTTGTATCCTCGTTTAACAATGAGGACCGACGTACGAAAAGTATGCTGGTCTTCGGTAAGTTAATTATTGGGAAAGTTGTGCGATAAATTAAATATAAAAGGGGAATTTTAGTTCCAGAAAAGAATCTCGATTTACGTCAGGAGCGAATAGGTGAGGAAGTTCTGCAAGTTCTCTGCTCGGCGGAAGGGGTATTTCCGAAACCGGATATGAGCTTGCTTATGGGTAGCAGGTAGGAGAGTTTTAATTCATTTTTATTTCTTATAATGTTTAGTGAATAGATGCCTTCCCATGTAATTTTGATCAATGGTAAAGTATCATACGTAACGTAATGCAATAGTTATTCGCTGTAGTGCGCTACACAATTTGTTTTGCGATAGGTTTTTACTCCTTTCATATGGGGGCATCCCGGCTTAATTTTTTATTTCTGATCTACAAAGTAAATTAAAAATAAAAAGGCCCGTGTGGCCTCAATTTTTATCTGCGAGTAAAGTAAACGCAAAATAAATTATTGAAAATCTGCGTTTTTAGTCTGAATTTGAAACGCTTCAGTCTAAATACGTCACAAACCTATAATAACCAATCACGTAGAAGTGAGCCGGCAACCTTGTGCGAGGGTCTGACGTTTGTCGGATTTGACGTTTTAAGAGGCATGTTTTAACTGCATCGCGAAAGTTCTACGAGCTGATTGGTCGGGCTTATTACGTCACAGAGCCCGCCACAATCATATCGTTTTGAATAAACCCTTAAAACCTTAAAATCTCCATACCCTTCCTCCATAGGTACTCCATACATTTCTTCTAACTGGAATTTGTGCGATTAAGCGATTGATAAAAACGGGTGTACCTACATTATCTTCGCACTTTGTCTTTCGTTTTCGGGTAGAGATGGAGAGTTTGGGTTATTATCTGTACACGTTGAGATAAAGACGCTTCTACTCGTGCCATTCGATCATTTAACGACACAGAAATTTTGCAAATTATGGAAACGCGTGCACGGATGCGAACCGTACTGAATCATATCCCAAATGAAAATCAGTAGTGGGCACCACGGCACCACAACTCGCTTATATTATAAGATATTCACACATACGGTTAGCAAAGGCCGTTTTACAGAAGAGCTCCACAAGTTTTGGAATTATAGCCATGAAAACTTCAGAACATGTCACAACATTTGTGCAGATAAAGCGCATTTTGTAAAACCGAAATAGCTTAGTAAATGGTTGCGTTATAAGGTAGTAGCATGCTATATTTATCGATGTTTTCTTTCTTGGTACATGATTTAGGGGGAGACTTCACCAATAGATCTATCTCGTCTAGACAAAGCGTTTTCGAGATATTCGCGGGTAAAGTTTTGACATCACCAATAGATATACTTCTTCCAGACGTCCCAATCGCCCTTCGTCAGTACCATCCTCCGACTATCTGTTCTTGAGGGGAATTATTTATATCCGATAACGATAAGGAGTCGAGGATGAGGCTATGGCTATGGTTGATAGAAATTGATTCCTTTCGTTGAGAGACTTTTCATTAGAGTACCATGAAGGATAAAACTAGCCCCCCCCCCCATTCCCTCGTTTGATAAGGAGTCAGAAATTAGAGCCTTCCTCGGCCATATCTCGGGAACCGTTCGTCGTATGACTTAGGGGTAAAAAAAATTATTGGGTAAATCGGTTACGAAGAATCGCTGGAAAATATTTTCAAGTTCTAAAATATTCTTTTTTCACATTTTTAAAGAGAACAAAACTAGCCCCCTCGCGGAGAAGGATTCAACTGAATTAACCATATTTGGTTGTTTCTTATTGCCCAAGGAATGCTCTTTTCAACGATATCAAATTTGTTTCAATCGGTCAAACGGTTAAGAAGTTAAAGCTACTGCAAAAACAATTGAACGCCCCACGCCATCTTTGTTTTTGAAATAACTGAGTTTTTGTTTTGACGAAATTGATAGATAAACTGGTTGTATTTAAAATGTAAAAAAAGAATGTTTAGTGTATTATGCGAAATTGAAAGAAAATACAATTTTAAAATTTAAGATGGCCGTTCCAGCGAATCTTCGTACCCGATTTACCCAATAATTTTTTTTACCCCTAAGTCATACGACGAACGGTTCCCGAGATATGGCCGAGGAACAGTCTTACTGGGTCACCCGCGGTACAAACCAGTTCATTTCGCTGAGCCATTTCATTATAATACCATAAAGGGTAGAACGTGTGTTCATCCCCCCTCCTCATTTTCAAAATCAATCAACCGTCAGGGGGAACATATATTTTTTATTAGATATCCTTGAGGTGCACACCTTTGTCGATATAGAAACATAACAAATTTTAATAGATCAATGAAGAACAATTTGAACACTTGATTGATTAACATTTTTATTCAGTTTTGTGTTATCCGCCACATTTCCTGCAGGCGAATGGCCTGGTGCAATAAGTTTTAGAATGCACATATTGTTGGCATCTCATATAATGGATTATTCCCTTAGTCTTTCTTGGTGGTTCTATTACTATTGACTCCTTTTTCATTTTTTGTTGTAGACAAGTTGCATATTTAAATCTAAAAAGTTGTAAAATCTGCTAACTAAAACCTCCCACAACAATGAGCGTTCCACCTAAATGCCTCCAAACGTTTTATCTAAAATGATTACATTTAAATAGGCACATGGCTCCTAACATTAGTTAGAACAAAACCTAAACCGTGCCGATAACGATCTTATAATTCTTCAAATCTAGTTGCCGGGTTGAAACTAAAACTGCTTACTAGACGTCGTCTAGTATAAAAACAGTCGCAGTCAGCTACCCACTGCAAAACTTAAGTCTTTTTCTTAGCATAATTTGTGTACACCTCACAGGCTACAAGTTTTGCAGTGGGCGGCTACCTGAAATGATTGACGTGACTGTTTGTATACTAGAAAAACAATTGTTCCGGAATTGTTCCGGCGGTCGTTGCCCACATATTTGGTACTTATCATATGAGTAACCCCGGTCTTACCACATCTATAACAGTGGCGCGTTTACGGGGGAAACGCAAGGGGCAGATTAGCGATTTTACAGTACACAACATGCTTCCTCGTAAAATAAATTGAACAGTTGGCGGAGTTAGTAGCGAAACAAGAATTTTGTTGTGAGGGTAGATAAAAGAGATGCAGATGTGTAAGACTGTTTGTTTAACGGATCTATCTATTCGCAGGAGAACTCGACCTGGGCAGCACATATGCGCACCAGATACTTATTGTAGCTACCCCCTTTCTTCCACAACTGGGTTCAGAGCCCATTCCCCCCCTCCCCGGTTCCAGATAACTTGTCTCCAAGGAGTTGATGTCTGTCCCTGATCAAAGCGTCCCACGGTCGACAAATAAAATAATAAATCTTAAATTACTTACTTAAAAACTCGCTGATAGCTTTAGCTAACACTTCTTCTTTATATAATGACAAACAAAACTGGCTTGATGAATAAAATGGCAAAATTTTCGGTGGCTCTTCGGACGGTAGAAACTTTTCACTTTTAATACGAATAGAACCTTATCAGATGGCCTTATACTTCGCTGCTTCTTTTTTTAAGTCGACACTTTTTCTCTTAACGGGCATCAACTTGCTTCCGCACAGATTTATTATTTAAAAAAATGACTAACTGCGTCTTCAAAAAAGCAAATAGGGCTGACTACCCGAGAGTTAGCTCGAATAGATGCACACGCTTTTCAGCCGTCGCGAACATTCAGCAGCAGCACCTGCGTTTAGTCGTTGTCTCGTATTTAAGGATATACCACTTCCACCACCACCACCACGAGGATAGTTTGATTTTCTTAATTTCCCGCGCAGGTAAATGCAACACAGTTCCCGTGAAATGTGGACAATTGTGAGCAAACTACACTATTTAGTTTGTTTGACAGCTAGTCACAGAGGGCAACCTCGTGGATTTAACGAAAACGGTTAAGTATTATTTTTGCATTAAAAAACCATCACCGGAACCAAGGCAAAGCTCAGTAAATAGTATAGGGACATGAAGAAGCTCCCCGCGACGGATGCCGCGATTTCTCACACTTGACCATAAGCGCAACCGTGTGACCATTTCAAAGAAATATTTGCCGATGTTCAGATGCTATCCGAACTAGCCTTTGGACCATTTTGTTACCTGTAGAGCAAACATGCACTCATCATACAACACCAGAGACCAAGCAGCTCTCAAGACAGTGGTTTCTTCGAGTAAACGTGCATAAAAAAATCAAGGCCAACAACGTCATGGCCGTAGTGTTTTGGGATACACTCGGTGTCATTATTCATAACGACTATCTTCAAAAGGGTTACCGGCAAATGTTATACAGAGCTTTTAGACAGATTCAATATTGATTTGAAGCAGAAACGACCGCATCTGGCAAATAAAAAAGTGCTGTTCCATCAAGACAATGCACGGGTGCGCACACGTCTACACACTACTCACCAAGACAAAATTCCATAAATTTGTCTACGAACTGCTACCCCATCCATCATATTCACCAGAATAGTCCCCTCAGACTATTTCCAAACCTCAAGAATTGGCTGGGCGGGGAGATTTGGGTCGAATGAAGAGGTCATCACTGAAACAAACGCCAGGGGAGTTGAGAAAACCTATTATTTGCAAGGAATAAAGAAATTACAAAAAAAAAATGGTGGATTAAATGTATCGAGCTAAGTGGAGACTATGTTGAAAAGTAAAACGCTCTTTCTCGTACCTGCTTTTCTTAACAGCGATAAGAACACAGTGATCAATATTACGTACATATCGACAATTCAAAAAGGAACAGTAGACACTGAGATAACAAATTCAAGTATCTAAAATAAACCAACCTCTTGTACCGAAAAAAAAAAAAATTAAAAAAAAAATTATAATAAAAATATAAAAGAAAATATAAAAAATTATAAGTTTTACTACTAACGTCTACTTATTTATTTCACTGAAATAAGGTCTACAGGACCTTGTTTACACAACGATACCTATCTGTCTATTGTGTCGGTGCTTTCTTTTTACGGATAAACACAACCACCTCAGGTACACGTACCCGCTTCTCCCTTCTCTCCTCTCTCACCTCATCAACCCTTTTGGATAGCTTATCTCACCAAAATTCACTAATTATTAATAAAATCACAAAATCTTTACCTCGCTTCCGACTAGCTCAAATACTTACATACAAAATTTCTACTGTCTTACTTCCATCGAAAAATCAGGTATCTAATTCACTTTTTACTGGTGTTAATTACTCTACTTCTCATCTAACTTCTCGTTGAAAAATCATCAACTCAATGGCCATAATTTCATTCATTTATTTTAATGCAAAATCCAATGCATTCCAGAAAATTGCGATCTTTACAATCAATATTATAAAAATTGGGAACTATGACTAAAACCTTATTAAGTTATCAAAAAATTTGAATATTATTAGTTCTGTTGGCCAACTCACAATATGTTCTCTCCCTTGAAGAGGTGACTATTATTTTTTAGACTACATTTTCCTTGACACGAATTCCACTATTTCAAATATAATTAATTACCTTCTTTAAGGAAATTGATTCACTAAACAATCGATTAAAACATATCATAAAACATATAAATACACACAAATTGACTTTATTTTTATTACAATGAAAATATTCCAAATAGACTAACCTTTAAAAATCCAGGACTTCGATGAAGATTGGGAAGCCCTTTACATGCTAGTTGATTGATGGATGGGGTAGACTGCAACTTTTGGAATGCCAACTTTACGTCGTCGATTGTTTTCCTTTTTTTTCTTTTTTATATAGCTGATGATTACAGTTGAAAAATCCTTGGCTCGCTGTTGAGTAGGTTATTTTCCTTGTAGAAGGTAGACGAGATTTTCCAAAAACATGTAGTTTTGTAGGTATAATCCCACAGTGAAATTTTATTGATGTGAACACCTTAATTTGCGTAAGTTCGTGAATTAATTTGCCTGATTTTTGGTCGATTTAAAGAAGTTTTTTCATAACAAACTATTACATTGAACTTTTAAAGCACATTACTTTGATGAAAACGGCTATCCACACTTAAAAAACTTTGATGGTTATATTCCAAGGAGGCACAATAGTAAATTTTAACACAACGGCAAATGGGTGAAACGTTCAAATTTGTTCCGTCGGATAGATGCCAAAGATGCGCTCGCATTATTTTCCTTTAAGAACAAGGGTTCATATCACACAGCTATTATCGCTCGAATTTACTTAGCGCTTTATATTTGATACGTAATGTCCACGTCTAATTTTAATTTCAACACTATGTGGATGATTTCCTAGCACAATACGCTTGACAAATTTTTAACTAAGATTCCGCGATTTACTTTTTCTCTTCGGGCGTGAAATTTACACAATGGAAATTTCACGTTTTAACTAATGGTGCAAAACTGTACTTAAACTCGGACTAATATCGACCGTCACTTAAACGGAATCACTTATTTGGTGCTTAATGCACGCGATTGAAAATTTACGATCTCTTCGGCCCGGCTATGCAGTACCAATTTTTTTTAAAAATTTTTTCCTCTTAACTCTCTCCTAACATATTCACGCCCCTTAATCGTTGCAAAATGGCTGATCTTTTTTATTACTGGTGCTTCTCATACAATGGCCTCCATCTAAACCAATTAACTGGGGAATACTTATCAACTAATTTTTTCAGCGTTTGCAGAACCAGCTTTCCCAAGCTTGGCTGGTGACTCAATGATAAAAAAACTTATCTAAAGAAATCCGATATTTATTCGTTATCTGCATCCTGTTTTGCACTGAGAATTTTCTGTGATCCCATTTATTGCGAATCGCGGCACAAGGAAGTTTAATACAATGAACCCAACATGATGTCATACTACAATAGTTACAAAGCGAAAAAAATTTTATCCCCAAAAGGAAGAAAGGTTTATCCAATTTTAGTACAAATCCAAAGCGATATCCGAAAAATTTGCAAAATTTCGACCGGCCATTACTCCACCCGTTACACTATGTTGCTCCCTATATTTAGCACTGCAGTACAGTGAACATAGTCTAAACTTTGATCTCATTTTTAATTTAGTTCTAAACGTAGAACCACATTTTAAAAGGAATTGATTCTGAACCAATTAATATTCCGATAAAAGGTCCTCTCGAGTCGCCGTTGACCTGTACAAATTGCTCTCGAATAATTATGCAAAGCGCGCACTTAATAGCTTTATTAGCAAGCATTGCGTGAAAGGGACTTCAACTCATAATAAAACATTCCAACTCCTTGCGAGAGTCCCACCGAACACGAATAAGGAAATATTTTAATCATTCGCAAGATTTAATATATGGCAATAAAAGCGTACCATTCTTGTTTTCAGTGAAGTTAATGGATCGTTGGTGACAGTTGAAGAAAGGGATGGCTTGTTTGACATCAAGGCAAGAGCTAATATTCCCGCTCTCATTTCTCCGGAAGAATTCTCCTGCGAGCTTCGAATTCCCAAAGCTAACTATACAGTACGAAAGGAAGCTGTATATTATCCTGGTGAGTATTTTAACACCATTTTCTAAGCTTTTAATTTGGACGAAAACTTTAGAGCATTCATAAAAGTTTCTGATACTTCAAGGGGTTGTTTGGCAACAAGTGCGAAATCAATCTTAATTCAACCAAAATCTAGACCTATCTCATCACGCAATTTTAAACGAACTGTCCAAAAATATTGATGTCACACTTCCTTAAGCGATAAGGTAATTTATTTATCGCCAAAGATTAAATTTGTTATAATTAATCATGGGATCGTGACTTAATTTAAATTCGCGCAACGTTCCACTCCACAATACGCCGATAATGCTGTAATTTCCGCATACATAAAAATACAGTAACGTGCAAAATTATAGAAATGTACATGAATATTTTATATTTAATTAACGACTAACATTTTACCCTTCTGCAATCATTTATAATTTATCTCCTGCGGCCCATAACGCATTGTTCGAAAATTTATCTTGCCGCGCTTTGCTCAAAACAATTATAAATTATGTCCAGCACGACCTAATTTTCCATTCAATATTACAAAAGCCGCGGGAATTTTTTTGCACGGTCACATAACCAGATTAATTTATTTCTGCTAGGGATCCATTTCAATTTGCGAATAATCGAATATTAGCTCGTAATTGGTATTGTAGTTTTTCGTGTCGAATCGATTACGACTGCGAAAAAAATGCTTGGGATTATGTTTTAAACGTCCCGTCGAAATCAGAAAATAAGAGCGTAGCCTCTCAATTGCGAATCCTTTGATTTTGTATTCAATTCAAGTTTGGTAGAGGTAATGGAAACTCCAGTAAACCGTGCGCCATTGCTCGGTCGGGTGCAAAAGGTGGAGGTCATTTTCTTCACTAACGTGCTTCAGATTTACGAGAGTAGTCAAATAAGGACGGTTTTGCGAATGGCACTAGGATACAGTAGGTTTAACGTAAAATATAAGCACGAGCGTAAATTTGGATGAGGGGGTTGCTAATATACCTACGTCACACCCACTTTAAGATTGCAAGTGTGGTTGGAATTTCACCCGCTTCTTATGAATGTAATTCGTTCTACTCGGAATTACAAATGTAGTTCTCGTGATTTTTGTTGGCTTCTTTTGCTTGGAATCGTCTACTGCTTTCTAATTGCTGCATCCCAGCTCAGTACTTATCATTATAAAATATTCAATCTATTCCAATTTGTCAGTACTTCACGCGTTTTGCACGCACCTGGATCGTGTCTAACAGCTCAGGCTTTTTAATCATCAAACAAGAAAACGAACACAACTCTGCATTGATTATTATTTTAGCGCGGAAATCAATTCTCGGTACTCGTTTGAAATTGAATAAAATTTGAAATCATTTATGAATGCACTTGTAATGGCTTAGTTACATTTACAGGGGATGAAGTTCCCACATGCATAAGAGATAATTAATCTTTACGACACTGGTAAACATTTTACCGTAACCATTAATTTTTTGTAACGAAATAGTAAATCCATGGCTAGATCAGTTAATGACTCCTCATAATCCGAAAATCAAAACTTGATGCTCTGGTTTGATCACTCTGAAATAAATAGTCATTTATAAATGAATATATTGATGACAATAATATCGCTCCAACCCCACTTTTCTTTGAATTTTTCGTGATTTAAAATAGTGTACATGTAATAATCCAACAAATACAAAATAAATGCAATTAATCCAACGCTTAGTACATTTTCTTATCCAAAAGAATTCATAAAAGATATACAAATCTGTTCCGGAATGAACTTCCGTGGGTCGACTTCTTCAGGAATGTTAAGATTACTCTGAGTAAAAATTGTTATCCAAAATCCCTAAAATGGCCGACTACACTGTTGTGGCACAATGCAAAAAATACAAATAACTTACGTTTATCGATCTCCAAATTCGATTAATCAATTTTCTCATTTTGAAAGGTAGCAGTAGGAAAATTGGACGGTTGAACGCTTTGTGCAATAATAATTGCACCTGGTAGATTTGACAACTCTTTTAAAGGGCTTCAGATTTCTCGAAATTTGATAGTTAAAATTTTGTTTTGTACCTGCCAGATAGACCGCACGTTCCAGACCAAGACCTTCAGTTGCTACATCAAATGCGGTACTGCAACGTTTTACTTCCTTGACGCTTCGTGCAAAATTTTCACCACTTTCGCACTGCTTCCGCTGCTCTTAATTTTTATTGTTTGCCTCTTTTTGTTCGAAAAATATTATAACCTGTCTCGTTTCTCTTCTGCTACGGCAACAAAAAGAAGTGCTTCTTCGTCAGACGAGGAATATTTCATTTGGACGTCAAATGGTGTCATGACTCCTACAATCAGAAATTGCCTCTAGGTTACCGCAGAATCGCGTTGGTGTGAATATATGGACTTTTTCCAGCTTCATGCGCTTTCGCACCGCTCCCGGTCCTTCTACCGCTACCACAATTATCGCCGATAAAACCGATACAAGGGAAAGGCAGCAGTCACGCAGACTGTTTTCGTTGGTCCGTGCGAACCCATCGAGTAGCTCGTCGTAAAGCAGCTGCTTTCCAAATACCAGTTAGGAGTACAAGGCGGGTGCCGGCTGCTCCTACAAGCGGCGCCGGCGTTTACCGGCGACAATGAAACCGTACTTTTACAGGTACAGATATCACAGACTGCAGATCCCGCCCTGTCTGATAGCGCCTTTTGGGTTTTAACAGCAAACAAAAGCATTCATTAATCGTCTTTGATCTTTTTACCGGTTGCCGTTTAATCTAGAATCTTATTATTGCCCCGTATAAAAACGAGAGGTGCAGAACTTTGGTAATGCACGTGTTACTTTATCGTAACTAGCCGCTACAAGTATAAACGAAATGAAACGTTCTGTACTTTTAACAATAGGTTATGCTCTCTATTGCAACGCTTCTTTTTCAACAGGGTTGCCGCTGTAACATGGTAAGGTGAAGCAACCCATCCGCCTCAGTCGAAGCTACGTCCCCTATTGTCACAATGCTTTCGAGGAAAAAATCTATTGAATCGCGATCACTCTGAGCAATTAATAATGTAACAAAACGAAATTGTTCGCTCACGTAAATACGCCACTTTATAGTTTATATTACGTTTACTCGTGATGACAACTCGCAATGAAATTAAAAGCACACCCGCCAATAATTTCATCCAATTGGCGCCACAGTTTTCCCTTGTAATTCGGCAATTAACTTCAACTTGCACAATAAAAATCTCATGTACCATTGATTACGCAGCGGTTAAATCGTCCGTATACCTCGATTATACGGATTCGTTTTGAAACTTTCCGTTGAGAATAAATGTTACGCGATCTAAATTGCCGCGCATATCTGACATAGGTTCGCCTTGAAGGTTCTCACTCAATTTTTCCCATTGTAGTCCCCAAATCCAAAACCGAAACGGACTCGACGCAGCCAAGTTCGGTCACATTTTTCATACATGTAAGGGTATAACAGAAAATTCTTATCTTATTGCACACTCGCCTCTTATCTGAAAGCGCTTCATTCTATCGCATTTTAGTCCCGTTCACTTTCACTATTAAGCGGTATTTCCTCTACTAGTGAATTCGAAACCAAATCTTTCCAAGGCTAAAGGCATTAGAGGAAGCACTCTTCCCAAAATTAAATTTAGGCTTTTCTAAAAACTCCTGGTCATTTTGCATACCCGGAACTATCAATTATATTCCTGTCAAACATCCAATCCCAATACAATTTTTCTTTTAACCTTATAAAACATTTGCTATGTCCTGCACTTTTCTATTTTTCCTAAATTTTTCTTAATAAAAAAACATTCTGAAATTAAATTTTGGAGAATTCGGGGCGGTTCTTGAATAAACCAATTATCACTGATAGTTACGGCAATTAAAAGCAATAAAATCGCAATAAACTTTCTGAAACACCTCGTGTAAGTCTGTCAACTTTAATCGACATTGCAAGTAGGAACTCACTCACCGAGATCTATGACCCAGTAGAATGCTGCGATTGCCGAATGAGTGAATTGGAATCTATTATTAATCTGGGACGAATTCGACATCTGTGTAGGGATTTTTCCATTGATCGTAAAGAAACTGCACATACAAAGGACACTGAGTTTCCCTAAGGGAACTTTCCACTGCACAGGTAACTCGAGATCTCGACGATTTTTCCAATTGTTATGCGTATTTTAACGAGACTTTGTTAAATTCATGGGATTATTTATTACTAATTAGAGTTTCAGTTTACGAACCTATTCCCATTTAAGTGTTCCAATGTATTATCACTTGAGGATTGAGACTACTAAAGTTTCCACACAATTAGATCAAGATTATTATGATGACTCCAACTCATCTCAGGTATCACCATTGCCGAAGAAATTGATTTTCATCGTCCTTGAGATCTCAAACTAATCTTCTGACGAAATAGCTGTTTAAACCGATTTTGTAGCAAATTTAGTTTCCTTTATTTTTCTATACCATGAATTTCAGGTTGACCCCACTCTGCACTCTTCCCCCGGTAATCTGCCCATACTTAGATTATAAAATTCAGCCAATCTGCCGAATTTGATAACTCGAACTTCATCTTTATGCACGCATTTCCCGCACGAGGGGCAAGTCACACGTTCCAGGGGTGGTACCATGCTAACAAAAATTATTCGGTTTTGAATTTATGTACCATATAACAAACGAATCGCAACCCTTCAGCTGTCTAAAGATGTAAAAATAAAGGGACCCCTTAACGCACTGGTCAATTTAAATTTTAAAAATATGGCGTTAAAATTCAGCCTATCTGCACATTGTGTAATTATTTGAATTTGCGCATCCAGGTAAAAAATAGGAAACGGAAACTGGAGATACTTTAGTTCGATGGTACTTTCTGGACCAGAAAGTTGCAAAAAAACCAGCGTCTGGCTTTCTTAGGCCATCCTAGTCGCTCTGCTACCGGTTGAGCTGATTTAAATGAAGTGATACTGCTTAACAGATTGGTTATCTTGCGCAGATAATCAAAATTTCGTGTAGTTAGGTTCCTGTAATTTGGACCTACCGGGTGATTCATTAGAAGTGATGATCGCTTGAATTTCGCGCGTAAGGTTTTAGTATTTTTTGCATTATTAGATTGACGGTTTGAATTTCGTTAGTAATTTTTTTCTGTCATGACTGTCATTTAAGAAACCAGTGTCGCCGTTAATTGTTGTGTACCATTTGCGGTTTATTATTTTTTCCATTTTGAACAATTTTTAGGGTTGATGCACTAAAGTATGTAAGAAACGTGACTGTGTCTAGTGTTAGTTTATAATTTGTGGTAAAACAAAAGCAGTATTTGTAGATTATAAATAAGTAAACGATTTACTGAAAGCATGATGATACACCACTGCAATTAAATCAATGATCATCAGTTAGTACCAACTTCATAATTTTTTTGATTTGCGGTAAATTCAAATTGTCCTCACTTCTAATGAATCACCCGGTAGGTTTGGACAGCCTAGCGACGGTAGCACTGCGTGGTATTGCGTAATGCAAAGCAAAACCACAAAATTCTTCAATCTAATTTTTGCAAAAACATTTAATTTTAGATACAGAGACCTAATTACAAACTGCATCTATTTTGCAGTGCGCGTTACATTGGCGAAGTTTTTTCATTTAAACAAATTTAATTCGTATTTGTAAAAAATAGGAACTTCGGCAGTCAATGTACGCATTGTTGTTAAGTATGGGGTAAGGCATGGCTTTTATTTACGCCGATCATAAAAATAATGGCCCAGTCGCGCTAACATTACGAAATGAAATTTATTTTGTGAATTTCTAAAAAATGGTTAGAAATAATCCAATTGTAGATTTGTGAAGGAAGTTATTTCGCCCTTTCACGCGATTGTCAAGAAACGATTCACTTATACGAACCTACTTTTACGCAGCATATAATTAAAATTGTCGATAACAATGGCCTTTACCTGTCTGTATCCGTATGTTAACAAGTACGGCAAATATGTGTTAGGGCATCCCACCGTTCAAACTGGAAAATGATGTAGTAAATTATATCTTAGAAAGCACAGATGGGCGAATTAGGTATACAATATTACTCAATGCCATTATTCCATACAGTACTATCTATGAAAATGACTAACAAATTTAACTTTGTACTTTGCCAACCAAGCGCTGAATTTTCAGTCAAGTACACTGGAAACATAGTGACGATGAACGATCGTTGACTAATACATAGATTGGTTGTTAATGAAGTTAAAAAACTTAAATTTTTGGGTTGTGGCGCATATTTTATTGAGTTTTAATAAAGGGGTGAATATAACAATTTAGTGAACTTATATTTCAATCTTAACCTAAATGATGAAGGCACATCCTGAGTAAATATTGATTCTTACCACCGTAATTCTTCGCCGATTATTGTGACAAATGCAAGTATTTTGCAGGAATAAACCTAGAGTAGAGGCAGGGGAATATGTTTCAGATGCAAGCGATTGTGGCGCCCATGATTATTGTTTCCAAAAATCAAGCAACGCAAAAGTATATAATACCGAATAATATCAAATAGTATTGTATCGCGTCCCCGTTTCCATTACTTATTTGGATAACGGCTATTAATTTATAGCGTGGGTTGCAAAAGTTGTGGAAATTACTACCCTAGGGTAACTTAGAGGGTAGGATAAACGTGGTGTTTTACGCGGTTAGTGAAGCTAACCAAATATATAATGCGTTTTGTAGATATAACAGAAATTGAAGGCAACGAAATTTTATCCTAAAATTGAACCGATTCAATTAACACTGACGTGGATCAGGGTGCACTCAAATGTTAACTAATATTTTAACGTACGTACGTACCTTTGTATACTGTTGTTCTAATGAACAGCGTCCATCTATAAATTACTAACACAAAGGCCACTTAATTGAATTTTTGGTTTTATACATTACTTTCAAATTTAATTAACGTCATATTATCGGTTATTATACAATCACATTATTTAGGCGCAACTTTTGGGAGTCCTCCCAAAAATGGAATTCTATAATTATTAAACAAAGTTTACAACTGAATGGATTTGTAAGCAAGGGATTTAACACGCATACCTAACCGGAAAATTTTAATTTTTAATAAATACCGAACCATTTATTTTTCAGACACCTGAAAATTGCAGATAATATCAGAGCTAATTATCAACGGCATATAGCTTTTACGTAATTAAGTAAAAGAAATACCCTTACCTAGTCTACATTCTAAGAAGGATTCCAAAGTTATTCATCAAGTTGGATGTAATTAATTAAAAGCTGGATGATTATTTATTCAATTTTATGTAACCTACTTACATGCATTTCAACTGATATAAAAAAAATCAATCTCTAACACCCTGCAATCCTGTTGACTTTTGGTATTCGAATTTAATTGAGTAATACGCCAAATATTGATGACAACACATACTGTCACTTATTAAGTGATAAATATTAATATATTTCGTCAACACATCAACATAGTTTTTCATGATCTATCGAAAGAAAATATTAACATGATTTTCAAGTTATTCAAAATTGTTAGCGTTTGACTGCTTTTCTTTAGCGCCTTGTACTTATGGCTCTGTTGACTTGAATTTCAAAAAGTCTTTCAAAATCAACAATACTGACGTGATGGTACATGCGAATCATTTAAATTTTGATCGCCCTTCTACAGGGTGTTTTAAAATTAATGGTCAAGTTTAATAAATTCAAACCTTAAAAAAGTTTATTTACGGTGTCAGCTTTCCTTAGATTAAGGATACCACAGATAATCGGGTAAGTACTATAGAGATTAAGGGTCATTAACACATGCGCGTTGGAATTTGGAATACGACTCACGTGCAGTCCGTACAAAAATTTAATTAGCGAAGGCGCTTCTCTGAAATTTTTACTTTTTTAAGAAATGATACCCGATTTGCACCCAGGCGGCTCGGGTTCGATTCTTGGTATGAACTTTTTTTATTTATTTAAAATGTCTACGGTAGAATTCATAATAGTAATTCAGTAGCGTTGGACATTAGGTTATTCGTAGGTTGAAGATCGTTTTCTTAATTTTCTTAGAAACGAATTTATACAAAATGTAGTAAAGAATACAGCGCATGTCCAACGTCACCGCAGACACTCTGTATCCGCTCGTTCTCTGCTTCAATTTCGAAGTGCTGATTGTTCTAAATGATTGATCCAACTCTTGAAAAGGGAAGGTCTCTTGTAATGAAAGGCACCTTTATAATAATAATAATAATAATAATAATAATAATAATTACGACAATACTTTTATAACAAATCAGATACTTCAGTCTTACACAAAACAGTAACATATGCAGACAAATCTTACACACCACTTAACCTACACGAAACTAATGTACTCCCACCCACATCCAAACTTACATACATCACAAATAATATACAGACATGGAACCAAAAGCCTTTACATGGACGATTTCCACAAGAGGTTGGCCAGGATTGTGTTGACTCTATAGCAACGCACAGTTGGTTGTCTGAATGTGATGTCTTCATGGAGACTGAGGGTTTCATGTTAGCAATACAAGACCAGGTCATTAACACACGCAACTATAAAAAACACATACATAAAGATAAAACAGTGACAAATGATTCTTGTCGACTTTGTTCACAAACATCAGAAACAATCCAACATATAATATCGGCATCATGCACACGACTTGCACAAACTGAATACAAACATCGACACGATCAGGTAGCTAAAATCATACATCAAAAATTAGCACTTAAACACAATCTCATAACAGATAAGACACCATATTACAAATACACGCCACAGATAATACTTGAAAACAACACACACAAATTATATTGGGACAGGACACTACTCACAGACAAAACTATCCACAATAATAGACCAGACATTACACTTATAGATAAAACACAAAAATCCATTTGTATTATAGACATTGCCATCCCAAACACTAACAACTTAACTAAAACACATGCAGAAAAACACCGCAAATACACCGATATAGCTATCGAGCTTAAGACGCAATGGAGAATGAAATCTACTGTTATAGTTCCCATTATTCTTAGTGCTACTGGAGTTATACCAAAGACAATACCCCACAATTTACAACTATTAGGTTTAGACAAAAACACATACAAACATTTACAAAAAGCAGTCATTATCAACACATGCCATATTGTTCGTAAATTTCTAAACATAACACAAGATACTACATACAGAAATGATCCACAACGTATACATGTAAACAACAGTACTCGCTCACAACACGGTACACAACATACTGTAATATCTCCAACTCTAACCCAAACAAAACACACAAATACAACTTACCGAACAAACAAGTACCTACCTACAACAAATGATACAACATATACTACAATCAGAGATTCACCTCTGAAGCAAACCACATTACCACCACCCATTAGTATTCAACCCAAACGCAAAAGCCTAAACAGCACTTTAGACTCACAACATGACACACAACATACTGTAATATTTCCAACCTTAACTCAACCAACCACACAAACACAACTTCCTGAACAAACAAACGCAATAAATAAAAGTAACGCAACATGCACTACAAAGACAGGTCCATCCAATAAAGTTACACGCCCTAGCACATTTAAAAAACACAAAACTCCTTCTTCACAGAAACACACCACATTTTCACAACCCACTCGTATTCAACCGAAACGCAAAAACCTTAACAGAACTACAGGCTCTCAACATACTAAAATATCTCCAGCAAAAACCCAAGCAACCTCTCAAATACAACCTCAAGAACAAAGAAACACCATAAATACAACTAACGCAACATGCACTACAAAGACAGGTCCACCCAATAAAATTACACGCCCTAGCACAGTTAAAAAACACATAACTCCTTCTTCACAGAAACACGCCACATTTTCACAACCCACTCGTATTCAACAGCAACGCAAAAACCTTAACAGAACTACAGGCTCACAACATACTAAAATATCTCCACCAAAAACCCAAGCAACTTCACAAATACAACCTCAAGAACAAAGAAACATCATAAATACAAGTAACGCAACATGCACTACAAAGACAGGTCCACCCAACAAAGTTACACGCCCTAGCACAATTAAAAAACACATAACTCCTTCTTCACCGAAGCACACCACGTTATCACAACCCACTCGTATTCAACCCAAACGCAAAAACCAATACAGCACTACTAGCTCACAAAATACTGTAATATCTCCATCAATAACCCAAGCAACCTCACAAATACAACCTCAAGAACAAAGAAACACCATAAATACAAGTAACGCAACATGTACTACAAAGACAGGTCCATCCAATAAAGTTACACGCCCTAGCACAGTTAAAAAAACACAATACTCCTTCTTCTCAGAAACAACCCACTCGTATACAACCGAAGCGCAAAAACTTTAACAGCACCACAGGCTCACAAAATACTGCAATATCTCCACCAAAAACCCAAGCAACCTCACAAATACGACCTCAGGAACAAAGAAACACCATAAATACAATTAAAAAACACAAAACTCCTTCTTCACAGAAGCACATCACGTTATCACAACCCACTCGTATTCAACCCAAACGCAAAGCCAAAGAAACACTTACACAATAAACTCCATTTAATAAAATTACAGGAATTATTATAATGATTTTTTTTTGTTTTGTTTTCCTCTTTCCTGATAGCGTTGGCTATTGTGCCCATCAATAGGTATGTTGGTAAGTACGAATTACATTATCCCTAGATGTCCAATGTACGTGTGTGATTTTTTTTTTTTTTTAAGGACCCTACATAACTTCACCAGACACAGACACAGGCACTAATCGTTACTTGATTTTAATCCGTGCGATTAGTTAACCAGGCTAGACCTGAGTTCTCACAAGAAACACCGACCATAATAATAATAATAATAATAAACAAGAACAAAGAAACACCATAAATACAAGTAACGCAACATGCACTACAAAGACAGGTCCACCCAATAAAGTTACACGCCGTAGCACAGTTAAAAAACACATAACTCCTTCTTCACAGAAACACACCACGTTATCACAACCCACTCGTATACAACCCAAACGCAAAAACCTAAACAGCACTACTAGCTCACAAAACACTGTAATATCTCCACCAATAACCCAAGCAACAACACAAGTACAACCTCAAGAACAAAGAAACACCATAAATACAAGTAAGGCACACAAAGACAGGTCCACCCAATAAAGTTACACGCCCTAGCACAGCTAAAAAACACAAAACTCCTTCTTCCCACAAACACACCACGTTATCACAACCCACTCGTATTCAACCCAAACGCAAAGCCAAAGAAACACTTACACAATAAACTCCATTTAATAAAATTACAGGAATTATTATAATGAGTTTTTTTGTTTTGTTTTGTTTTCCTCTTTCCTGATAGCGTTGGCTATTGTGCCCATCAATAGGTATGTTGGTAAGTATGAATTTTTTTTAGGACCCTACATAACCTCACCATACACAGACACACACACTAATCGTTACTTGATTTTAATCCGTGCGATTAGTTAACCAGGCTAGACCTGAGTTCTCACAAGAAACACCGACCATAATAATAATAATAATAATATATTTCATGCATTGTACATCTACTTACAATCGTCATAAATCGAATCTGTATATGAAATATGTATAACTAATAATTATGACAGGTTATCCTTACTGTAATTAATAAATTCCTGAACAGAGTAAAAAGCATTTGCAATTAAGAACTTTCTTAGTTTGTCTTTGTATGATGTTTGATTGGCCGTTCAAATTTTATGGCCACACTACATTAGGTGAGCGGATTGCGAACTCAGATATCGCATACGAAATATATTATTCGCTTATTCTGTCACAGAATTTAATTTCTGGCGTTTAAAACACCTCACATTGTTCGTATTTACCGTAATAGCTTTTCAGTAGCAAATTATCCTCTGTAATTGAAGGTCTCCCCAGAACCTTAATTCGCTCGTTTAAACTTTAACTATTTGTTTTTACTTAACTTCGCCCATGGATCAACCCGAATGGTCGATTCACAAAATGGAACACACCCTAATCTTCGACCATAAAACCACCCTGCGCTAATTAAAGGTCTTGTATCAACGCGAATACCCTTACAGTTTTCTCACAGAAACCACCTTTCTACTACTTTAATTTTTAGCGCCTTTTTTAAGAATTAAAAAAAAAGTTGTCCGTCCGTCCGTCCGTCCGCCTGTCCGTCCGTCCGGACCCACTTCTGCCGTTTCGAACTACTTCTAGGGGAATGGCCCTAGAGTGCTGGATTTTTTTGCAGTAGGTAGCCTATACCTTGAAGGTCTGCCAGACGACCATCAAATCGCTGTCTAAAAGGGGGCCTCAGGTCCATCAAAGTACGGGGTGGAGGGGGAGGGGGGGAGTGGAACTAGTTTTATCCTTAATGGTACTCTAATGAAAGGCCTCCACGAAAGAAATTAATTTATACCAACCATAGCCCTCCTCGACCTCTTATCGTGATCGGGTATACTCTCTTATACCTCAGGGGTACTCACAAAGGGCGATTGAAACGTCTGTCGAGTGTTCCCGAGCGGTCGCAAAGCATTCCAGAATAAGATACGTCATATTTCACGGAAAGGTTACGTCACGTCCGTCTTCGTTCTTTATCACCGACGACTAATCTTTTATGGTGTGTCGAAGTCTCTTGAAATTTCTGGTGTTCGCTGAAATATATAAGGAGGTAAATGGGTTAATTTTCCTCATCACCCTTGGATTTGGTGGTGGATAAAAACGACTTTTATCGAGATTTTCATAATTTAAGAGGTCTCCAGAGACATTTTTATGCGGTGGTATATAACGTTAGGCAGAGTTGGCGCTGCTTAGACAAATCCGCCGCATAAACGGCCAACTAGGTCAGGATTAGACAATAAAATACAAGCTTGAGATCTGTCACAGCGGTAGTTCGTTCTGGGCATATGATCTTCGTCCTTCGTTACCACTTACCAATAGGGACAATTTCCAATTTAACTCCCTCGTATGAAATGGAGAAGATACGAGGGTAGTAAAATAATCGAACAAATCAATTTAGGTAGCAAAACAAATACTTGAACAAGTTTCGTATGTAAAGTAAAACGTATCCCGAGCTTGAACTTGAACTTTATCTTAAACTAAAACCCTAAAAGAAATCAAAAGGAACCCCTTTTCTTTGAAGAGATAAAATTTGCCTACCCCTTATATAAGAGGGCTAATCGTAGATGAAGCTACAATTGTGAATAGAAATTGCAGTACAACAGATTACATTCGAGACCTAACGAAGCTATACTCTAAATAAACGAAATGCGCATGGCGATATTTACGTTAAAAAAGGAAGAACGCAAATGTATATCCTCATTAGGAGCATAGGGGAATCCCGTCCAATTAATTACTTCAGAATTACCAAGTTATGAATTCGGAAGATGGCAATTAGAATTCCATGCGTTCTACCTTACGCTTTCAGGTGTTTGAGAATCGACACCTACAAATCAAGGCGTTGGTAATCGGCGCGAAAATTTGCGTGGTTAAATTCCATCAATAAATGGATTCATCTATCATATCATATATATCATATCATTTTTATTTTGTAAATAACAATTGTATACACAACAAATTTACACGTCAACAAACAAACATAGAAATGTATATATAATTTAAACACGTATTGGTGAGGTACTTCATCTATCTATTTAAATATTCTTTTTCATTATAAAAAACTCCTAATGACAAAAACTCTTTAACTTTTAATCGTTCACTTCAAATCGTTTCAAAAGTTACGGGGTTTTTTTTCGACAAGTAATAAACCGTAAACAATAATAATGCTTCATAATGGAGGAAAATTACAGATTATCAAATTTGGGAAACTTTTACATTTCTAAATTGAGGAACTTTCTGGATTTAGAAAGGAATTCTCTGCTATTCTTGTTTTATGGGTTTTTTCATTTGGATGAATACTCGATGTACGTACGTTGCAAGATCTTTATATTTCATCATTTCCGACAAAATGGGAAAAAATTGTCGGTTTTCGATGGTGCGTGCTGATCGAAAAATATACCATTGTGGTGTCCGTTATATGCAGAATTTAACCCTCTACAATTTAATAGTAAAATTTTCAGAGGAATCGACTGTTTTCGCGTTACATGCGAAAAACTGAAACAATTGCCAAAATTTCGAGGTTCTTTGACTACTAAAAGTTAATTCCGAAGCTTTCGAGTTGGTAAACTTGGACTCACCATGTCCACACCACCCCTTGACATACAAAACATAAAATTCTTACCGACAATTATTGCAAGATCGACTTCTCTCAGCGCCTCTCACAACTGGTCTACGTATTCCACGGCTCACCGGCGCCTTCGGTTTTCACACGCATTTAAAAAGTCAGGACCGTATTTGAGGACCACTCGTCCACGTAATACAACCAACAAAAATTAATAAATCCTGCCAAATGGTTACAATCGAGAAATAAGTCCTAATCAGTAAAAAAAAATCGAAATTTTGCCATTCCACACCCTTCACCCTCCAAACTACAGCACTGAATTGCTACCTGCGACAAGCAGTGCTCTATACGGTAATGATGTTCTTTTCCACACCTACACACAGGAGAACACACCACGAAATAGCAATATAAATCCCAAAATAAACTAAAAATAATCGAATCAAAGAAAATTGCGTTAACGGGCTCCCGTTACAAGAATAATATTCCGTCAATCCGAAAATATTTTGCTCGATATACGTTGCTAAATGCGACGCTTACATTGTGGAAGGTGCAAAGCTTTTAAGTGGTGAGCACGTCATATATCCAAAATGGTTATTTCTAGATTTGCAACACACTTATTGATATATAGGTGGAGTTCGTTAATTATCCATTATTCAGTTGTCACTTATAAGTGACATTTGTTGATTACCACATTCACTTAATCGTAAAGTAGCTGTGTCTAAATTTAGAAATGTAACCCTTTCGAAGATTCGTAAATTTTTAAACACATGACATGCCTACCTATACGACTACTATAAGTGACAAAATCGGTACTTAAAAGGAATAAGAGCTAACTTTCATAAATGCAAATGCAATGAAATTGTAGATTGTATATAAATCAGAGGCATGTGAATTTTCTAGCAAAAAAAGATTTTCCTCGCCACTTCAATTTGGCTTTATCAAACGAAGTGGAACGGAAAGAGCGTTACTTCATGAGCAACGTATCGGCAATTGTAAAAAAATTATCAAAGTCCTCGTTTGAGATCGAAGGGACTTCAGCGCATTTTTGTGTGGCAGATCAGTATTCTATTAGCCACTTTCGACTCAACCATCAATAACAGATCTTGTCGAAGGCTACTACATTCACTAACCTCTTCCCACTTTCCGCGTGCACCCGCAATTCGCTTTTAAAGATTTGACTCCACCATCAGTAAGATCGTGTCGGGGGCTACCACATTCCCTTTGACGGTACCCCCTTCCGACGTCCCGTTTACCCGCAATTCGTGTTTGAAGATTTGACTCCACCATCAGGAAGATCGTGTCGGGGGCTACCACATTCCCTTTGACGGTACCCACTTCCGACGTTCGGTTCACCCGCAATTCGCGTTTGAAGATTTGACTCCACCATCAGGAAGATCGTGTCGGGGGCTACCACATTTCCTTTGACGGTACCCCCTTCCGACGTCCCGTTCACCCGCAATTCGCGATTGAAGATTTGACTCCACCATCAGTGAGATCGTGTCGCGGGCTACCACATTCCCGTTGACGGTACCCCCTTCCGACGTCCCGTTCACCCGCAATTCGCGTTTGAAGATTTGACTCCACCATCAGTGAGATCGTGTCGCGGGCTACCACATTCTCTTTTACGGTACCCACTTCCGACGTCCCGTTCACTCGCAATTCACTTCTATTGGCGACACGAGAAAGAGAGACAGCGATTCGAGATTCACGAAACGTTAAACCGCGTGAGTTCGCAACGGAAGGTAAAAGGCGCCTGACTACTTCTCGAAGACGCGCGCGCCGCCTCGCAAAAGGTCGTTAATTTCGCCCCTATGACAAAAAACAAAATTCCGCCACGCAGGAGTTGTGCGCGTTTACAACATCTTTCCGACGACACCAATTTCAAAAGAATCGGACCAAAACTGTAGTAGAAGATAGGAAAAAACTGAAAAACCTTCACGTTAGTATACTACGCTCGAGGATGACGCCCAGATGTCGCCAACCCCACATCATGTAGCCATGTCCCTAAGGTTGACAAATTTCACGGCCCTGTAGATACACGTACACCCGTTGCCTTTCTACAAGAGTTCTTCTACGCGCCCACATTTGCTGCCAGCCAGCCAGCCAGCCAGCCATCCAGCCAGCCAGCCAGCCAGCCAGCCAAAGTGAGATTAAAAGCTACTTTTTACAAATAAATTTGCAAAAATGCGCTAAAAACAAGTATAAATTGTGCAGATAAAGCGAAATAGCTTTCGTTTTGACATCACCAATTGATAAGTATATTTTTTGCAGATGTTTCAATCGCTCTTTGTGACTACCCTCTTCCGAAAATCCGTTTTTGAGGTATAAGGGAACATAGCCGATCACAATAAGAGCAGGGCTATGGTTTGTAGAAATTAATTCCTTTCGTTGAGACCTTTCATTAGAGTACCATGAAGGATAAAAATCTTAATTAATGCTTAAAAAATGCGCTAAAAATGCTTAGGATGTTAAATTGGAGCATGCTGGTATACGAGGAGTAGGCAACAAATCGTTTGCTACCTACGCCTCCCTCGATGGTAGGATACAATCTGTAAGAATAGGACCTGAACTCGGAAACTGAGAATGTCAAAGGGCGTAAAAATTTCTAGTAATGCTGACCTGTGATAAATGTAGAAATGTAATCATTTCTTATCGTGCTGTCCTCTATGGAGCTTCGCACAAAGCTCGCCACCTTTCGATTAGAGTTTTTAATGGTGAAACTGCGATCATGTGATTTTGACGAACCAATACAATTTTTGCAGACTATGTATGACACTACATGGTTCTAGGAAACTGCTTAAAAATACGCATATTTATTCCGCACGTCAAATAAATCCGTCCGTATATAAAAGAATTGGCGGTCGGTACATAGGTACCATACAGCGTAATGTACATGAATTTTTAAATTTAGTTACCTACAAAAGAGTGAAAATACGCTAACATTAATTTTACGTTATTGCTTACTTAACCTCCCGAATAGTTCCTATAATTTACCTGGCAGAGGTAGAAACTGTAATTCCGGATTTAGTGCAGTAATATCACGACTGTTTTATTTCCGGAAAGGATTTGGTTTATGTGGATAATATCGTGGGGAATTACAAAAATAATTACACTTAATATACTTTAGAAGAAGGGTTTTTAGTTTAGTTAAGTAACAATTGAAGGAGGGTAGCATAATTGTTTGGCAAGTAGACAATTTAATTATGTAACCCGTGGTTGGTAGATTTATGATCTTATCGTGAAATTTTTTTCTGCACCGTGTACATAAAAACTGAATTAAATTGTAAGTCGATTTTCAATCAGGAAGAAACAATATAAGCTTACAATAAAAAAATTATGTTCAAAGGGGATCCGTTTTTATAACTGTAACGAAATGGATGCCCTAGAAGCAAAAAACGCCTTTGAATTTTCCCATTGACGGATTCGTTTTCAAGTAATTACGAGCAAACGAGATATTTGCATTAAAATGTTTCGACATAATGAAAAATGAAAAAAGAGGACGCCTAGTTATCTCCGCGTAATTTGAATATGCGACGTTACAAGAAACATTTCAGTAACATAATTAACCGAAGCGTATTTCCTTCGCTTTAATTAACGGTTAGTGTATCAAAGAAAAAAAACGTTATTTAGTAACTTCGCATGCATTCGCCCTGAATCTTTACACAATTACACATTGACACAATTCATTTGACAAAGTAGAATAATTGTATACTAATTATTATTTAAAATATTGTGCTGTTTAATTTATCAGGGTTATAAAAAACAAGTTAAAAAGTCCGGATGACGTTAGTGCATTTTTCGTTCGTAGATTAGTATCTTGCCCCTGCTCCTATAGCGGTAGCGTTTTTGTTGCATTCGCAACAAAATTGCCCAAGGATTGGCCAAGACAAAAAAAAGGATATAAGCAAAGAGTATATAACGAACGTTATATACTCTTTGATATAAGTTAGTTATTGTGCATCAAGGCAATGTATTTTGTAGTGTCCATATAAATTATAAAATAACTAAATGAAGATTTTTCTCAATTTACAAGCAACATTTTTTTAAAGAATTGGATCATAATTTTCACCCTCATTTACTTTAGCTGGAAGTGTTCATGGCTGTTGATGGCAACAATCTAAACAGAGAAGTCCATTGGTTTGCAATCAAGTGAAATTTTTTTAAATTGGATCAAAATGTAATTAATTTAAATTACAGCTAAATGCTTTTTGTTCCTGGGTGCATTTCTCAACGTTGCGAAATAAATAGGTACGCGAGAATTTCGTTTTCGGGTTCTAATTTTTTACGTTTTAATAGATAGGTTCTAGTAAAAAATTCCAAGTGCGAACTAAAGAGGGGGCTTATCCATATTGAGTACCAAATAAACGCGCTAATAATAGTGTCATCTGGATTCCCCCTGATTATTTAATAAAAAAAATATAGCCATTGTAGGTTTTCAAAGGCCCACACTGTATACCGCTTCATAGTAAACAGGAATGAAAATATGTTTAGGGATAACATAGTATAACATGTACATTTGGAGGAAAACGCACACTGTTTGAGTAGATAAACGCTAGTTAGACCGTGTTGTGAGAAACCTGGGGCAATTGTGGACAGACTTTCAGGGAGAGCATGTACCATTCTCGTTGGTGAAATTTTATTGTTTAGCGGCATTCGGTTTTATACTACGAGAGCGATTACGTACAATCCTAGCGCGAGGATATTATTTCGAGTAAAAAAGAAGTTTCGCGTTTCGACTTCGAGAGCAGGTTAAATTGTTATCGGACCTAACCTCATTTTTTTAAATAGAACACCCTGTAGATTGGCGGTGCGCGTTTCGGGTGCGAAGTAATTGCGAATTAATGAATCGCATTAGGATTGGGTACTGGCGACAGAATTACGGACTCATATAGATAACCCTAATGCCATTGATCGTGTGTGATGATTCGATTAGGATCCAATCCCATCAACCCGTATGTGATCGGATACGAATCAATGGCATTGGGATTAACTATGACTCCGAAATTTTGCCGCTGGCACTCAATCTTAATGCGATTGATGAATTCGCAATAGTTTTTCCTCTAAATGAGGTATACAGGGTGTAGAATTGGTTTACGCACCATAGGTATTTTAATGGTAATTTTTTTATATTGGAATATTTTCTCCCTTAATTATTTTACAGCAAAGTTGTAAATCAATTCTTTGTATATTGTAAAATTCTGCGTCTATTTATGTGCCCATTTGTTTATTTTATTTTATTTTATTTTGCCTTTATTTTTTCAGTGGGCGGAGTTTCAGACAAGGCTGCTCTACCAACCCAACCCATTATACATTTACAAATATCTCTGCCCGAACCCGGATTCGAACCAGGCACCCTTAGCAACACAGTTTAATTTTAACTGAACTGCACCACACGGGCCGGCATTTTTTAATGTGGGAAATCCGAGATGTTGAGGAAATTATAAATTAGCATTTTACTAAAAATCACTTCCCACTCGTGCCGCGAAATTATTAAACAAAAGTTTGATTTTTACGCAAATACTAAATTCTAATTTATTTATTTTTTCGGTTTCCCGAATTGAAAAATAAGGGCATTAGTAAACGCAAAATTTTTCAAGCTGCAAGAAGCATACTTACAACTTGGCTCTAAACTAATTAGGGGAGAAAATATTTCGATATTAAGAAATTAGCATTGAAAGCCCTATGGTGCGTAAACCGTTTCTGCACCGTGTACAATTCGCCGAATTGCGCTCCGCCGAAAAGTCCCTCCGCCGAAACGTCCCTCCGCCGATAAGTACGGCTGCCGAAAAGTCCATCCGCCGAAACGCCTCATCCGCCAAAACGACACGTGGGCCGAAATGCAGCACCGCCGAAACCCCTCGCCGCCGCCGAAAGATCCGTCTCCGGTATATTGGTGCGTAAACTACGTCATGCGGGCGTTTTATTTGGCTCCAGAATCCACATTAATGATAGTTCGCCTTGTACAATGCGAATTTCAATTTTTCTAAATTTAAATGTGGTTGTTATTCGAGATTGAACACAGGGTCGATCTTGGTGTTAGTTAATTTTGTTTAAATAATCGTCTTGTATTTTATTTGATTTAGTTATCACATCTGTTACTAATTGCGTTGCATTATTGTAAAAGTTTATCTCCGGTCGGTGCGATAAGGAGTTACTTATCGCCGCGTAAAGCTAATTAAATTTATAGTTTGGGTAGATGTTTTTCGCCGCAGTAAGGACAGGTGTTCAGTTTATTCAAAGACGCACAGTAATTTTGATACAGGGGTCGAGGTGGAAGATGTAGTAGAGAAAGATGTTTGAAATAGAAGAGATTGACGTTAAACGAAGCTTTTTGGTGGGCGAATTTTTAGTGTATGGCAGTGAACCGTAATCGAATTTGTTTAATAAAAACAGTCGGTCTTGGTAGTCGTCAAGTTCTTGTTATAGAAGAAAGTTAGACAGTGCTCTAAAAGTTTTTATTAATCCGTCGTGATAGAAGTGAATGTTATATTTCGAGTGGATTTGAGCGTTGTGTCACGTTACGAAGAAATAGTTGTGGTGTGGCATGTCAAACTCATTTAATATCATGGACCATTTCTTCATAACTTCGATTTACTTTAAATGACCTACACACAGAAAAGACAGAACTCGAAAGATGCTGAAACTTTCACTTCTTTCTCGATTTAAACGAAACTGGCTTTGATGTAAATTTAAACGCAATGGTGGCTTTTTTTGTAGAAAACTTCACTTGTGCAAGTAACTTGAATAACCGTACCTTAAAGAAAGGTTTTACTTAAGCCAGGAAAGTTAAATACCCCGCCGTTCTAATATCTGCGGCCAGTCACGGTGTTTGCAGTTTATTAATAATTGTAATTTTACCGTGTGTCCTCTTTTGATTGTGAATGCGGTGTATCTCAGCTTCACTTGTGGTTTCCGGGACCTACTGCAGCATTTTTTATGGAGCTTTTAATACCGCAAACAGAATCAATCTAACTACATTTATTTCTGAGATACATGGTGAAAATAGAAAGTTTGATTTTTGGGACGTTGTCCTGTCTTACTACTGATGTAAGACAAAAAAAAGGTAAAACTAAAAACTTTAGATATTTTTACTTAGAATCCAGTGGCGTAGAAAAAAAATTGTTGGACGCCGTTTCTGAGATTTGACCCACAGTAATATCCTTTAAATGCAACACCCTGTACATGTAAGCAAAATAGAAAACTTTTAAAAAAATACAAATAAATTCGAAAAGGTTTTTTAAACTTTTTAATTTTTTTAATTCTTTTTATTAAAAAAATGGGGTTAGGTCCGATAACTTTTTTGCCCGACCCCCTATATTTACTTTGAAAACGGTAGATTATTTAGCAACCATTATAAAAAAAACTTTTATAACAAACGTTTTCTCTTTTAACTAAAAAAATATATAATTCTTAAATTGACAATTTTTTGATTTTTTACCGTATCTGTTAAGTGAGCAAAAATTTTCAAATTTTCATGCACCCATTTAAGAAGAAAGAAGAGCACTTGATGCCTATTACCTTTTTGATAGTATTACCAATTCCGGAGATACCATAAAAAAGTATTGAAAATGGAAGCATCATTCATCTTGAAGACGAATAACTATAGGATTCGTGTAGCACCAGATCTTCTGGAGGTGTCGACGGAAGGGCACTACATAATTTCGACACTGGAGACCTTCGCAGGAACCTCCGTAGTGCATTTTTCATGTGCATACGTTCCCTCTTCGGTGTAGATACAACAATGCTGGTTGTCGTGCCGATGTCGTTAATGCCTCACCATAAGACAGCTCGCTTCGTCTTTGTACTGCCTCACTATGAAACAGCTCGACTTGGTTGTTCTCGCGCCTTCCTATAGAACAGCCCGGCTATGTCGGTTGCCTCACTATGGGGGAGCTCGGCTTGATCCTACTGCTAACTATAGGACAGATCGCAGTAGAATGAAATCTAACGCATGCGCGCCGGATGATTGTTTCGCACAGCGTGAGGGAAAACGCCGTTTTGATTTTGCTGACATCCCGCGCTGTTGATTCTACTGCTCATTGTGGTGTGATACGTGGTCATAGTTCTGGAGAAGATTGTCAGCAATAAATGTGGAAAATGGAAAGGAATACTTGTCGAATGAATTCCAAAGTTTCTGTAAATATAAGGACAAAATATATATCCTATTAGTCCAAAATTAAATGGCAATGTTGGTGGAATAAATGGAACGGGCAACGGTTTTGGAATGTTAAATTTTGCCAAATTTTTAAGAATCTGGGAATATCGCTTACAGTCGGAGTGCAAAAAAAATTGAAAAGGGAAATTTCATTCTAAAGCAAAAATAGGAATTATAATGCGCTCATAGTGGATGTAGGTCGATTGCTTGATCTGAAACAGTCGCGGCCCAAACACCAGTACTTCCATTGCAAATACATCTTGCGTACAGCACTGTATTTATGGACGTACATTTTACGTACACTTACGGTTAATGTAGGTACATTTCACGTACATGGTATGTTATTTTTGCAATACTTTGTACATTCTAGGTGGGTACGTACTTTGCCGTGCGTAAATTTGACATACAATTCGTATGCAAGGATAACGTACCATGTACGTGGAATGTATACTATACGTCCATAATAACCATGCGCAGGTGGATATTCCCTTCCGTGGGCATTACGATTACAGTAAAGTTGTTCTTTTGCAATTATGGAAAAATATACTCGGTACGTGGAATACGATAAAACGAGTTATATGCGTATATTCGGTTGTGATAAAAATATTGCGGTGAAACGGTCACTGAACGCAATGAATCCCTAAAATAATGAACTTAACAATATCGCACATCCATCAAATTCATAAATAATCGACAAAATGTAAAGTGACTCATTTCTACTTATCTTCAAATTGATGCTTTATTTCACAATAAATGGAACTAGAGCAATCTTATACTGATGAGTAATACCTCAATGTACCGTCTAGCTACAGAAATTAGAAAACTAAAGTAAGGAAAGCCGGTCTGGGTACCTGAAAGAGGCGAGCGCGTCCGCATGTCATGATCACGTGCAAAATTACCAGTTGACCGAAATTGTCGGCGTACCATGTACGTACTTTGTACGTTGTAGAGTTACAGTACGTACATCAAACGTACATATTTGTCCCATGGTCGTACGTACATAAAATGGAACAAAAATGTACGGACAGTGGACGATGCGTGCTAAATGGCGGTGAGGTGTAGTTTTTGACTGAACAAAATATATTGGAAATTGAGACCAAACATATGATGTCACTTTTTCTTTTTGCTTCAAAAGTAATGCCAAGTTGAAATGAAAATTAGTTCCGGATCGCAAAATGAAGTAGACGTACTGCCATACTTTTGTGTGTACAATTAAGCCTCAAGAAAGAACAAACGATTTGCACTTGCCATTTCCTTATTGCTTCCAAAACTCGTCTGAAGTTGACACGGAAACCACCCTGTATCTCAAAAAGGGGTGGACCTGCTGTGTTACTTTTTGGTAATCAAAAACTAACAAAAGCTAATGACTGCCACATAATATTTCGTTAGTGCTAGCTTCACACACCCCATCTAATTTGTTGTATAAAACTTATACATAATATCAGAATGTTGAGGTAGAAAAGATATCGTATTTTTTATCTGCCTATTGAAAGTTCATTATACCTAATCTTCCATGGATTTCATTTTTATTCCGAAATCTACATACATAATTGCCTAATTCGCTTTTAATGAATTACTCAACCCTCATTTACATTTTTACTTCCAATCAATGAAAGAAGCGTTTAGGTAGGTACAGGATATTGATTGAGCATCAGATGTTATATATTTACTTGAAAATTGGTTTTGTCATTTTAAATACCATTTTCGAATCTGTCGCCCTGTAACGCTCAAGGACCTCCATTCTCCCTTGATACATGCAAATTTCTTTTTATGTCAAATAAACGTCCCACCGAATTGACAAGAGAAGCATCGCCAAAATTTGTGAGCGCTCCTTTTTGTCCGACGTTTTTGTTTTGCGAAGAAATAATGTCAGCACCAAAATCGATTGACAAGTAAAAGCGTGCGATCAGTTCCTTTGGGATGATTAAAATTTAAGGAGGATTAGAATATAAAACATCGTCATAAGCGCTTGAAATTACGGGGCGACTAATTCCGTTACAATTACAAGGGGTTAGATGGAAAAATCCCTAGCATATGATGCAAGGACGTGTAGAGATAAATTTCCTCGTGCAATGTTTAATGCAGGTCTCAGCTGGATAAATCCCACTGCAGCAAATTAAATACATAACATAGTCTACGCTCTCAAGGCAGTCATTTAAAGGAGAGTGTAAAACACTGTCTGCGAAAATAAAAGGAGAGGAATGTTACTTTATGTCCCAAGCCGACTATATCTACAGAAGCCACAAAATACAGATTGCCAAAATTTCTAAAAGGAAAATGGGTTTATACGGGATACTTATATATTTTTTCATTGTATACGCCAAAACTCGTTACCCGCTTTTCATTTAAAACTTTCCATTGAACTTTCCGAATTGAAAACTTCAATCTCTACGTCGATATCCTACCTACGCATTCCGACATTTTAAACAAACATTCTAATCCTTTTAGGGATGAATTTTTTATGCCCTCGGAAATATCTAATCCGTGAATTATGTTGTCATTGTTACTAAAAAAAAACGAAACAGATTTGATCCTTTCCAATTTCTATTTTGTCCGTTTCGCTCACGTAATCTCCTTTTATCCACCCGTGTCCACTCGGGGTAATCAAATTATTCAATCCCTTTTCTAATAACGCTGGAAGATTTTTTTTATTGACTTATGGAAGTTTAAAGTGCCCATCCTTTATAGCTTATGAGTATTTAATGGTAAATTATGGGAAATTTGATCAACACCGTCCACTTTATATGGAGTAATGTATTTGATATAAGAGGATCAATTGCTTTTTTAGGTCATCGAAATGGACATTAATTAGGATGGAACTCGATGCGCCCAGGTAAACTATATTTTAATTATAACAAAAGGAAAGCAAAGGACGATCGAGGGATAATAAATTTGGGCTTGCTTTAAAGTTTACATAAATAAATAAGTGGTTCTAGCAAGAAACTTTAGAAACCTTTACCAGCACACCTATAGGTAATTTGGAAATAATGTGGTAGGTAGGTTATTTATAATACTCGCTAAACTATAATGGAATAAGTGTACCTACATTATCAATGAAAATGAAAACACAGGCATGGGAAATAGCACAAGTTAAAAAGTAATCGTAAAAGATTTACATAAAGCGTATTTCCACTTGCATTCATTTCCGTTTCATTTTGTAAGATGCAACTTCTGTTAAAATCGTAAAAATCCGGCCACAAATATGAAAGATAGCGTTGCAAAGGTGCAATCCATTTTTGACGTGCTACTTCAATTTTAGTTTATAAGAAGAATTTCATTTCAATGCTTTTCTAAATAAGAAAGTTGGCACTGCGCATGCGCAAAACCAAATTTTGAAACTGGCGTTAAATTTGCTTTTATTCCAAGTGGCGATGTATCAAATTTCATTTAAATACTTTTATAATTAAAAAAGTTTGCAATTCGGTTTATAAATGGTCGAGATGCGAAAAGGGCACACTGTGAACTTTGAATCGATTCGATTCAACTTTTGGCATTGCATATTATATGGCTAAAGCTATGCCCATATTGAATTTCATGCAATTCAGTTCATAACTAACTTTCTTATTTAGAAAAGCATTGAAATGAAATTCTTCTTATAAACAGAAATTGAAGTAGCACGTTAAAAGTGGATTGCACATGTCACATATCTTTCATATTTGTGGCCGGATTTTTACGATTTTAACAGAAGTTGCATCTTACAAATGGGAAATGAATGCAGGTGCAAATGCGCTTTTTGTAAATCGTTTACGATTACTTTTTTAACTTGTTTTCGCTGAGATCTATTATAGAAAGAAAAGCGCGCGCTCGGGGGGTTCGAACTCGCGTCATCATACTCGAATCATACGGAATTCGGTTCGGGGGGTTCCGATAACTGGCGCAACTTTTAGTAAGGTTAATAAAATTCCCGCGGCACCCTACGAGGTAGCTGCCATAAGAAGCGAAAAAATTGTAAATTTTAGAAAAAAATTCCTAGTTCGAAAACTAAGCCAAAGATCCTATTGCGATTTTTTGAGATCTTCGCCGACGTGGAGGAGCGTATTTGTACCGGGGTGCGATTAAATTCTATGGTTTATTACTATAAATAAATTATACTACAATCAATGGTCTAAAAATAACAGAAGATTATCAAATCTAAACCTATTAATAATTTACTTGACACTGAATTAACTCGGCCAAATTGAGCCATCCTCATAGGATTAATTTAGGAACACCATACCTTACATTAGCGCTGACAGAACATGATTATTTTTGAGGAAACAATATTATAAATTAGTAATTAAGATGTGCAACTCGACGCTAGCCGTAATGCAGTGGAATTTGTGTCTTGATTCAGACGTTCCCATCGCTGTGTGCGCGTAACCTTCCCGCACCGACTGATACCTCGGTTCTGTATCTACTCTTCTGTCTTTGTACGTACTGCAGAGAGACTTCGGGTAAAATCACTGATTCACTGACGAGTTAGGATATTATCTTCAGTTACATTTTTGTATGCAGAACTAAAGTTTAAAGCTTAATACAGGTCTCACTGACAGCTGCAGTAAACTGACGCCTACCCTATACCAACACAAATTTCTCTGAAATACTCCAATTTATGTTCATGGGGTGATCAAATTAAAATGAGGTAATCAAAAGGAAATAATTAATGATGTCGGCTAAATTTACGTTAACTGCTCGCATATTTTGGCAAACTTACTTCCAAATACAATTAATTGACGTTATACTGGCGCATTTTTGACGCGCCTCCTTTACAATGAAAATCTTGATTTGTTTAGAGCCACATTAAGCTATTAGTCCGGCCAAGTTAGCATGAAAAATAGAGGTACCCTTGCATAAATTCTCAAGAAGCTGAAAATTCACATGAACGTTAGGCATACCATTATAATGAAATTCTGAAAAGTCCCCATCGATCCCATGTGTGCAAAAATTTTTATTCAAGGTAGTAGTTCGCAAAAATGGGTTTTCTGGATTTTTTTAGCGAAACGGTTAACTGTAAAAAATAGTTCAGACAAAGATTGTAGATCATGCAATTATATACAAAAAATGTCCTTCCACCTTTTCTCCTAAGATTCAGTACTTCTGAGAGAAAGCGATTTCAAAATTTACTAAAGCTGTATTCTCTACACTATGCACACATTTCCATGCCACCTGTGAGGTAGTATACTTGACGCGTTTTTTAACATGGTTTCCCCAGTAGGCCTACTCCACGGTCTATTTTATTTAATCCTAGTAGCAGAATAGGTCTTCTCATTCAATTTATTCTTCTTTTTTGTTTTATCTTTCTCCATAAACTTCTTGTTTTTTTTCGTCCTCTTCCTCTTGAAAACATAATAGAGTTGATTCAAATTTGCACTCATTTTTTTTTCATCCTGTTTCATACAGGACTGTATATTAAAACAACTGTTTGATTAACCGAACTTTTGATTATCCGAAGTACTACCGGTCCCAATTAGTTCGGATAATCCACGTCCTACTGTACCACATGTTTTCAATACCAGAGAAGGTTGAAGACTAATGGCATTTTGTTGGGACCATAACAAAAAAAGCAGAAAGACGGGCACTTACTCAATATTAATGTATTAGTCACGCAGATTAATAGTTTGACATATTATTCGTACAATTATGTGCATAGGCAGCGTAGTCATGCGCGCTTTTTTCTTTTTTTCTCAGAAATACTGAATCTTAGGGGAAAAAGTGTAAGAACAATTTTTGTAGATAATTCCATAATCTAACAATTTTTGTTCGACTTATTTTTATCATAAAACTAACCGTTCACTAAAAAATCAAAAAACCCCATTTTTACGAACTTTGACCTTGAATAAAAATTTTTGCACACACGGCATCGATCGGGACTTTTCACAATTTCATTATAGTGGTATCCCTAACGTTCAAGTAAATTTTCAGAATTTATGCAAGGGTGAATGTCTATTTTGACCGGACTATTATTAGGTACCGGGTGGCGTATTGGCATTCCCTACCACTGCACAACGCATCGTTGTGTTCTGTCGTGGTATGGACTGCCCTGTTTAAACGCGTCTAAATCGTAAAAACCATACCACTACACAACGCTGCGCCGTGTTATTAATCGTTTGCATTCGTTATAAGTATCAGAAGGAAGAATATGCCAGACAAGTGCAATGGAGCAAACTTCCAAAAACCAACAAATATATTGACTTTAAAAATACAGGATGAAGAGGTGCACAAATTTGATATGGTTGAATAGAGCATTCCTTGGGCAACTAGTATCAACCAAAATATAGTTAATTTAGTTGAATCCTTTTCCGCCAGGTGGCTAGTTTTGACACTATGATCCAGTCTACAATCGGTCAAGATTTTGTGCATCGAGATAGCGTCTGCGGATGCGCATAGTTGCAACTTCAAGGTCAAACCAATGGCGATAATAAAATTCGAACATTTTGTCCGCATTATGGCGTTAGTTTCGCTGAATTTGGTTCATTAGTACCTAAGTATTTTTACAATTGTGAATTAAAATCGGATCCACTCATAAAATACTTTCAATCTTGATTTTCAGAACTGCTCCACTATTTAAGGAAGCGCTTTTGCTTAACAACCTTAACATAATACTAGACTCCCAGCATCACGCTGTCTAAGACTGAGCGTCCATTTGCGTGTCTCCCATTTCAATGCAATTTTTTGTGTACATGATCGGTGCGTAGATGAATTCAAAATATCCCTCTCAACGATTGAACAACACTAAAGAGCACAACGAACGTCTTTGATTGAATTCAGCAAATTTATACTATGGCGAAAGAAAATATTATTCCTACCTTCTCAGGATTAGAAAAACAATTAGTTATATTGTAACCTACAATTATTCCCGATTTATTTACGGGGAAATCGTAAATTTGAGGTTTTTACAGCACCGAACTCGTACGACGAAAAAAAGTAATTTTAAGAAAAGCCCTTTCCCTGATGGAATTTTACCTTGAGGCTTTCGGTTATATGTTTAAAAATAAAATATTTTGCTTGTTTCAAATTTCAGGTTACGAGCGTATGGAGCGCTCCCCGTCCGAAATATATACGCAAAGAGAGAAATATTACCAAACTTTATTAAGGGCGTTTTTATGAAAATGTCAAATATAAAATTAAGTCATTATCTTACAATTAATTTTCCACCGCACTATACTTTTTTTTTCGTAATATTAGAACTTTTTTATCTCGGCAGCTTTATAGGAGAAAAGTTTGTCCATGACAGTTACTGAAGTATTCTAAACGATCTCTTAAAAGTTTTTTGTTTTAAAAAGTATCAATTACAGAAGTGACATTATACTTTTCAGTAATAATTCCTCCCCATACACTTTCAAGCTAATCAATATTATATAGCGGGCTAATTAAAAAATCTCCACTTTTTCCTTTTGCGATGCGGTGGAGTAGCAAAATGTAATTCTCTCTTGTAAATAATGGTTTTCTTGCTATAAAATAGTCCCGCTTAGTTGTTGCACACAAGAACATCGATTTTTAACTTCCGTTCTTGAAATTAACGAAGCAGCTAATTTGTTTTAAAAGTCGGCCCGTGTATTCCACTTAATACAGTATACTGTAACGGGGCATTCGTTCTTAAACTACTTTCTGGAAGGTTCATTTATTTCACGTTTACGAATCCTTAGATCGCAGTACATAATGGAGGCAGTTGTCGAATTAACAACAATCGACGGGCAAAGCAATCTCAATAAATGCCTCCATTCGTCGCTCAGAAATGTGACGCTTCAAATTTATATTCAGTCATTTAAAATTTTTGTTTTACAAATAAACATTTGGCTTGCCCAAATTACAATAAACTCAAAATTTACTGGGTTCATAAACAATCGTTTACAAAACAGTTACAAACCCCTTCAAGCTAAAATTAAACCCTAATACTAACTTCATCAAAACGATCCACACCAAATTCAATGTTCATCATACTCCACAGACGGAAATAAAAAGAAAATGTTACTTAATTTCTGGAGGCACACATTATTTTTGTAAGAAGTTTTCTTATTGTTGAATTTAGACGTTAGTTTCTTAATTGTTGGCTCTGATAATAATCTTTAGTGCACTTATTTTCAAAAAGCGATATAGTGAACCATAAATTGTATTGTGAGAACTTGACTAACGCAAAACTGGGTACAAGTCGGTATAACACTATTACACTTTTCACAAACTTCGACTCCAAAAACTGTATTAAACGGTAAGGAAACTCAATGTTCTCGAGCGTAACGGAGCATCCTGGTGTGTAATGGAACGTTACGTTCAAAGAACATCACACCTCCCTTTTCTTCCTCCCCTTGATACACAACATCCAAAACTACTTTAACTTTTTTTTAAACCACTATTTGGGTTACTATTTTAGAAAGCGTGTTTATGTTGTGGGTATCGTCATTATTTTCATATCCAAGTTTATTAACTTTTAACGTAGATGTCCAATTTTATACAGAACATAATGTAAGATAAGGAAATTCTACACAAAGAAAATAGTATATTACGTAACGAGTGTTGAAAGCGATACTTTTCACACGAGATGTGAAGTTTGCCATACGAGGCGAAGCCGAGTGTGGCAATCACACGAGTGTGAAAAGTGGCTTTCAAACGAGTCATGTACACTATTTTTCCTACGACTCTCCATACAACCAAAAATCTACTTACATAATGAAACAAAAGTTATTTTATTTCGAACCAACTACTAAAACTATCTAAAAATACGAAATAAATTCAATTTCTCTTTAACGAACTATTGTTATAATTACTTTAGCAAAGAAGTACTTGTCGTTTGGAGCTTCTGCAAGAAATTTACTAATATTATTAGACGTACGCTACTTTTCATACCTCAGCCGCAATTTAGTTGGTAGTAATTCGAGTGTAGTGGATTTTGCCTCTTCCCTGATTTTGGGCGGAGTACACTCTACATCCATGGAAGAATCACTTTCCGCCATTAAAATTAAGTAAGGAATTAAACGCGTAGCACAAGGGAATAAACTCAAGAATAAACTAATCGCAATTTTAGAGTTTGACGTACGCCTACTACGTTGATGTTACAAGAAGGTTAGACTACTACCAAAGCAAAACGTAACATGCGATTTGCTTTCTAATATATGGTAGATCTTATGAGAAAGCAAATCACACGGGTGCGTTTTGTTTTCCGTTACATTTTGCCATAAGTGAGCGAAATTGTCAATTTTCAAGTAAAGATAATTGTACGACATATGTCATTTTCAATGAAAGTCGTAGGAAAACACTTTTACCTTACCATTTTACAATCGCTTATCCATTTAAATAAAAGAAATAATGTTGGATCTTTATCTAATAAGAGCTTGCCTTCAATTTAAATAAGTAACTAACCTCCGAAGGGGGGGGTAAGCCTTTCTCAATAAACATAAAGTAATTTCACAAACTTAAATTGTTACAGCAATATCTACTTAAGATTTCGCTCAGTAGGTAACGAAGTAGGGACGCGCTTGCGCAGAAACATATTTAACATTCTTATTTTCCAGTAGAAAGCCCGGCTTTTAAACCGGCTCATATTCAATAGCACTGATGCTTGAACTCGTACAAATCGATTGGCGAAGGTTTCACATTTCTGTCTCTTTTTGTTCTCGAGTTAGACAAAGAACCGATAGACAGACGGACGGACAAAACCATCATTTAAAGGAAATGTCTTCTGGGTTCGAATCACGTACTTCTGAGTACAAAGCAAACGAGTGCTATATTACTCCAATATTACTTCAAATGAACTGGCGCGGATCGGCAAATCAATCCCAATTTAAGCATGAGACACCTATCTGAGTCATTAAAGGGATCGGAATAAACACACATTTTGAAAAGCAGTTTTCACTGGGTGTTATTTGGCTACTTTTTCATTCCATTTGATTTTTGAGGATTTTGGATCATAGTGTCAAAACTAGCCCCTTGGCGGAGAAGAATTCAACTAAATTAACTATATTTTGGTTGATTCCAAATTTGTTACAATCGGTCAAAAAATAATTGAACGCTCCACACTATCTTTGTTTTTGAAATAACTGAGTTTTTGCTTTTTACGAAAATGATAGATAAACTGGATCTCTTTAAAAATGTGAAAAAAGAATGTATAGCTTATTATGCGAAATTTAAAGAAAATGCAATTTTAAAATTTAAGATGGCAGTTACGCCCTCTGGTGGTCATTTTTAGAACTTGAAAATATTTTCCAGCGATTCTTCATAACCGATTTACCCAATAATTTGTTTTGCATACGACGAACGGTTCCCAAGATATGGCCGAGGAACAATCTTATTCGGTCACCCGGTACAATACAACTTTAGTTTTAGTTTGACTAATACACCAAATAGGCGACACTTCCTTGTCACATGTGGATACACTTTAATGAAACCACTTTTGGAAGCGCATACAGTTTCAAGTTGAATGGGAAAAAGAATGTCGTAGCGAAGGTTACATTTTGCATCCGGCAAAGATCGACTTTTCCGTATCGACCACCAAGAGGCGAAAACCAAACAACTCCTGTATGTTCCATATACAAATTCTTTCGTATCTACCGCCGATTCACATCGAACTATTACGTATCAGCCGGTGACTAGCATCGACCGCCTTATTATTTGAAAGGGGAAGGGACATCTAAGGATCGCCTCTTTGTTAGCGACTGCCGATTAACTTTCGAATCCCTCCTCCGTATCATCCGGTGACTAGCATCGATCGCCTTTATCATTGAAAAGGGGAATGAATATCTTTCGCATCCTTCTATAGACCGCCTCTTTGTTAGCGACCGCCGATTAACTTCGAACGCCTTTTTCGTACCAACTGCTGACATTGTCAATCTGGCTGCAACATGACACCCTCATGCAACTCCAATACTTGCGAGCGATACCCCATTCGATTAAGTCAGTCACTAACGATTTTGACATACGATTTGCTGTCTCAAACGACGGATTCGAAATCAATCGTACCGCATATCGTTCAAGTTGTAGTAGAACATCTTCACGTATATTTTGTTAGTATTTCAAGCTCCAAAATCTGTAAATATTGTATACATGAATTATGTCAACATGCAGAGCAAGTATTACTACTATTACGGTATAATTAGAAACACATGTATGTACGTCATTTTTTAACATTTATTAAATCATGGAAAAATAACATAACCTGCTAAGAAATTGAAGTAGGAATGTTACGTCCCCCTAACCTAGGGTAATTTGGAGTAACATAATCTCACATTTTTTAATTAAGATTGTGGAAAATTTAGGGCTTTTTCCGCAATTTTTTTTGTTATAAACGCATCTAGCCATTTTCATTAATGTCATGATGGTACCTGCGGGGCTTATTAACGTCACGTAACCCAATCCTTCTTAGACCAAATTAGACTGATACACCGTCCAAATAAACAATCCCCGCATATGCGTTCGATTTCGAAATAATTAAACAAACATTAAGACATCTTATTACAATTTTCAAGTTACAAACCCCAATAAAAATCCAGGCACACAAAACACTAATTGCGAAAGGAAACAATGGACTTAACCAAGACGTAACACGCAAAACTTGACCTTCGTAACTTCTTTCCCAGGCAGGTTGATTGAAATATCTGACTGAACGCAAATACACGTCTGATGACTCCAATGGCTAGGCGACAACTTCAATGAAAACATCTATTCTCAGCACGTACTGTCTTCTTCTTGACGAAACAACTAATTTGTTTAACAACGGCGAAAGGCAACTACTTTGCCACCAACTTTAACGCAGGCACGCGTGTCTTCTCAGATTTCAACAGACAGCAACTTGGCCTCGAACTTGACGAAAGGGCTCAAACTCGCACCAACTTCAATATTGAAACGAACTTCCCTCATTCAACAACTCGGAAATTTGTTATCCAATTAACGACACCTGGCAACTCGATAAACCAATCAACACCTTACGACAGGGCGCCTGTTTAGGTCACGTCGCAAACGCGGAATTATCTCATCTTATTTTATTACAAACACTATACTGCATTCATTATAAGAAGGCAGTAGATGGCGCTGTGTTTGAAGATAAACACACACAGTAAAAATATAAAGCGGTAGGTACCAAATTATTGTAAAGTAGAAATATTCAGCACTGCGAACAGAAACATATCTTTGACAATAACAGCTAACGCCACTTCGGCAGTTTAGTTGGCAACATAAACCACGGCCTTACAAAATTCACCAGTCGTTTTATGTTTCATTGTAATACTGACCCATGTTTTAACCAATCACAGTGAAGGTCAAAGCTTCCCTATGCTTTCTACCGCTACCTTCTTAAAATGAATACAGTATAGACAATTACATAATATTAATATATTAATATTATTATAATTATAAATTAATATTATACAGGGTCATTCTTGACGAGCGTCAGATAGAAAGATATGGAAAAGCTCTGAAAATGAAGATAAACTGATAAGTTCTTTAAGGCACATGATGAATTGAACTAAAATATTTTCAAGATGGCGCCACTTCCGGAAATACCGGAAGTAGCCATCAACTTTGTTATTTTAAATAGGGACCCCCTATTTTTTCTACATTTTCGGATTCTACGTCGAATTTGGAGTACAACGATACCCATAGTTGACCCTTTGCTCCAAGGGCTTCGCCGATATTCAAGTTTTTATGTCAAAAATTGAATTTGCAGGGGTAATTTTAAAAATTTATTATTCGAAAACGGCGAGAGATATTGCAACACAATTTTCAGTGATTTATTAAAGAAAGGTCGAATTTTCTTATGATATGCGTAACAGTCTAAAAAAGTGAGACTACGTCCTTCTGGCCCCTTATCAAAAAAGGGGATTGGAGGGGAGGGCGAGTAGAGCTGGTTTTATCCTTCATGGTGCTCTAATGAAAGGTCTCAACGAAAGGAATTAACTTCTACCAACCATAGTCCTCCTCCTCGGCCCCTTACCGTGATCGGATATATTCCCTCCAGAACGGATTGTCGGAAGAGGGTACTCACAAATAGCAATTGGGACGTCTGGAAGAAATATATCCATGGGTGATTTCAAAATTCTAAGAGCGAATATCTCGAAAACGGTTTGTCGGAGGAAAGTACTCTCACAGGCAAAATAAATCGACTGGACGAGGCATATCTATTGGTGAAGTCGAAGCTTTCAGTGCAAAGATCTGCAGAATGGAGTGTCATTGGATTTTGAATGTATGCCAGGCGATCTTTAAATGTTTATATGTAAAATGCTTCCTCCCCTTATAACACAATCAGTTGCTAAGCTATTTCGGTTTTAAATAAATGCCTTAAAAAAAGTACCTTATTAAGTCAACGATAATCAAGTTAATATTCTTTCGTGAATAAAATTTTGTACTATTGTACTATACCCTTCATAAGTGACTGTCGGGAAACATACATTGACAGCGTCCTGCGGAAAACACACGTCCCTTAGTTTTTTTTTATCAACCCGTTGAATTCTGTTACACGCAGTTCACTGTTACAACCAAAACAATGCTTATAAATAAGTCGGTTGTCAGATTATGTGATTTCTATTGACATTGGCACCCATTCAGGCATTGCAAAATTCATTTGTGAGATACACATCCCTGTCTAAAATACTAAAAGGATTGAAGGCAATCGATTGGTTTGAAAAACACGTCATTACCGCTCCACACAGAAAGTCACCAAACCTAAAGGAGCAAACTTCTGTCGAGGAAAAAGCCATTAGGCAAACGATTGCCGCTGAATTTGAGATAACTCTCACATTTCATTTAGAATTCCAATAAACCCATTTTTTATCAGATACACTCGATCATACTCGCGTTATCGTGTTAAGTGAAGTAAACCAAATTTTAATTGGAAAACCATTTGGGTATAATAGCGACATTCGGAAAAAAAGAGGAGGCGCGTAATAGCTTAATTTTCTTTACTCGAATGCGGCCTAATCCGACGGCTTATAAAATTTAATCAGGATAAAACAGGAACTTTTTTTGTTCTTACAACTTTCGGCAAGCGAAGTGCTTGTTGAATTTTTGATCATATCGGACGCGTCGATATTAATTTCGACAGTGTAGAAGTTCCACATTTTTAATGTAACATAAGATGGGATGAAGTACAGAAACTTTTAGAATTAATGCGAAATTAATGTGCTCAGTTCAAAATTTAATTTCAGGAGCGTATGGAACTGCGCTGGCGCCGTCTGGATTTCTCTTGTTTGCTATACTCTGCTCAAAGGGAATTTTTCTTTTGAAGGGTGAGTAAGTAAGTGATATGTAGTGGTTACATTTGGTTTCCTTACCTTTGAAGTTAACAATCTCTGTTATTGCTTTCAGGGTGATCCTCCACTGCGATGTACAACGCCAAAGAAACAAACAAAAATACTAATTGTGTAAAATATTTTCTATATGTGTAAAAAACGTTCAAATTCTATTAAATAAAATTGTGTACGTTGGTTTTCATTAGTCTACCACCGCGTAATAGGGGTAGGCGGCGACGATTTCATTTGCGAAACTTAATTTATTAATCTTCGGTTGGTGCATGCATAAAGTTTCGCTTCATTTTCAAGTTACTCCTGATAATTTGGCTGTTTTTCATTAGTTGCGCCGTTTAATTTCCGAGAGCGCTTAACTTAACGTACGTAACATAGCGTACGATTAGTCTATTTCAAATACTAACTAAACTTTGCATATTATGGACCGGTTAATTTATACGAAACTCACGCGGTAATTTGCAAATGCTCCGCTGTATGAAATCAAACGTCAAAACTCCCGCATTTTCCAAGATTCCTTTCAAACGCTTTCCCCAGTTCTCGAAGCATCAACTGGAAATAATTTAGATTAATGAAAACGCTTTGTTCTAATGTCGCCCTTATCTGTTGTTTATGTAGTTCTATATTTATTGTGCTAACAATTTTCTTTGAGGCCGATTTTTTCCCATTTATAAAATTCGCAGAACATCCCATATACGCACCTCAAATATTAATAAACCCATTTCCGCCTGCAAACTTTTAAAAGGTGTTGTGTGTAAAAGCAAAGTTGCGAGTGAAATAATTGCGAATTTGTGTTTCACATCCAGGCCGCCCGAATTTACGATAAAACTTCTCATCCAGCCAAACTATTGACATAGTTGATAGGAATTAGCGTCGCTTACACCCTAATCGTCTAAGTAATCTTCTAAATTTCCTTAATATGTTAATAACATGTACCAAGTCAAGTAGAAAAATAGCAGCGAGCTGCCTGAAGCAAGATAATTACGACAATCCAGCATCAGGAGCTCTAAGGTAGGTTCAGGTTCGTACTAGTTTTAAAAGAATTTCAATTTAGAATTCGTTTATGGTATCAATTTTTACTTTAATATGGAAGCTGCATATAAAAAATTAATGATTTTTTTCAATAAAAAAAATAGATGGCTGCACTTTTTATTTTGCGTGATTTTGCAATAAATTTCCATTTTCAATTTATAATAACAGGTAATAATAATCTTAGAATTGGTTGAAATGTTTCAAATATGTTCAAGATCAGTAGGTATGCACTGTTTATTTCTATTTATTTTAATGTTTGTAGTCCTTCTCGTCGAATTAATCTGTTTATGATTTATTTAGGGTTTCTATTTCGACTTTCGTCTTAAAATGTTTTGTATCAGATCCGGCACTGCTATTTTGACTTACCCTGTACTTCCAGTTGACAACCATGGGGATAAATTGCAAGCGTTTCGTTTCCTACAAAATAACAGGCGTTTCGCGCCAATTTCAAAATCTCGCCAACAGTCGGTTCCGACTATGTGATATGAAAAGGACTCCTATCGTTTGTTACACTATGGCGGTCGTTTTATGTGTTAATACGTGAGACACAATAAGGACAGGTAGCATCTAAGACCCCTCGGATCATAATTCCTTTACCATATAAGAGAAACTGTAACGAACATTCCGGAAATTCCGTTAGACATCGAGGCGTCATGAAATATTAGTTATCGGCGATAAAAGCGAAGGCAGATGTGACGTAACAATTGTCGTGTACTATACAGAGTGTTACATATAAGTATGTAAAAAAATTGGGTGGTATAGGAACCATAAAATTTAGAAAGACTGATGGCACGTCTTTGAATAGGTTTTGGTGTATGCCCTTTTAAAGTTTTTGAACATGAAAATTACGAATTTGAAATTAGTTTTTGAAAATTCGAAAAAAAAACAATTCCATTGTAATTGTTCGCCGGACAATAAAAATGAAGACAATTCTACGTACGAAATTTGTTGTGTAGGTACCGGGTGACCCAATAACACTGTTCCTCGGCCATATCTCGGGAACCGTTCGTCGTATGACTTAGGGATAAACAAATTATTGGGTAAATCGGTTATGAAGAATCGCTGGAAAATATTTTCAATTTCTAAAAATGACCACCACAGGGCGTAACTGCCATCTTATATTTTAAAATTGCATTTTCTTTAAGTTCGCATAATTAACTAAACATTCTTTTTTCACATTTTTAAAGAGAACCAGTTTATCTATCATTTTCGTAAAATCAAAAACTCAGTCATTTCAAAAACAGAGATGGCGTGGAGCGTTCAATTGTGTTTGCAATAACCTGCTTTAACTTCTTAACCTCGTTCTTAACCGTTTGGCCAATTTTAACAAATTTGGTATGGTTGAAAAAGCATTCCCTGGGCAATAAGAATCAGCCAAAATATAGTTAATTTAGTTGAATCCTTCTCCGTCAGGGGGCTAGTTTTGGCACAATGATCCAAATTCCTAAAAAAATCAAACAAATTAAATGGAATAATATGACTTTTTCTTTATAAAAAAGTATCCAAATAACACCCAAAGAAGCCAGTGAAAACCATTTTTAAAAATCTCGTTCCTAACCTCAAATATTGGGAAAAAGAGATTAATTATTTAATTAATTAATAAAAATGCTTAAACTGTATCTTATTTGACATATTTCCGATATTTCTGGATGGCTCGAAAGATTGTTTGGAAAAGGACCCTACACTTTTAGGTAGGTCTTTGAAAATTAAACAAATGAAACACGATGCATTATAAAATAATAGCAGCCGTAATTTGTAAATTATTCTGCTGTGTTTACATTCAGAAGGTGCAGTTTTTTGAATTTGTAATCTTTTCTAAAATGCCGGTTTCTAACCAAGAAGCATTTAATATGCTGGCGGCGATGGTTCATGGTCGATTCGGATAACGCAAATAGAAGATGTGGCCAGCGATGATCGCATTTTGAGAATACTCAGAATATATCGCCAGCATCTTAAATACTTCTTGGTTAGACATCGGCATTTTTGAAAAGATTACAAATTCAAAAAACTGCACTTTCTGACTGTAAACACAGCAGAATAATGTACAAATTACGGCTGTTATAATTTTATAATGCATCGTGTTTCATTTGTTTAATTTTCCAAGGCCTACCTAAAAGTGTAGACTAGCCCCCTGGCGGAGAAGGATTCAACTAAATTAACTATATTTTTGTTGATTCTCATTGCCCAAGGAATGCTCTTTTCAACCATACCAAATTTGTTAAAATCGGCCAAACGGTTAAGAACGAGGTTAAGAAGTTAAAGAAAGTTATTGCAAAAACAATTGAACGCCCCACACCATCTTTGTTTTAGAAAAAGCTGAGTTTTTGTTTTTACGAAAATGATAAACTGGTTCTCTTTAAAAATATGAAAAATTTTTTTTAGTTTATTATGCGAAATTTAAAGAAAATGCGATTTTAAAATTTAAGATAGCAGTTAAGCCCTCTGTTGGTCATTTTTAGAACTTGAAAATATTTTCCAGCGATTCTTCATGACAAATGGCAAATATTAAAAAAAAAAAACTTTTCGCACCCCTGTTTTGGGGTGCACCCTTTCGTAGTAGGAATTTTGAAAAAAATGTGCAAACTCCGAAAGGGCATACCCCAAATGCTATTCAAAGGCGTGCCACCGCTGAGAAAAGAATTAAAGAAGAAATGCAAATTTCACCCCTTTTTTATGGTGCTCCCAAATGAAACACGTTGGACCCTCGGTTTATTTGAAGAAACTACCTACTTGTTTTGATCCCCTCCAAGATAAAATGTGTACAGTAGAAAACGAACTGATAACTGAAATCGATGAACTACTAGAGATAAGCAAAAAGAATGGGAATCTAGAAGAAATAGTGAAAGGCGAAAGGGGCGAGCATTAATCTGCCGGAGAGTGCCATTCAAATCATGTCACTGAAGACTTAACCAAATAGTTTATACATAGATGGCACTGTATTTGGGAAAACGTGTACCAATGCTGTCAGATTTATTTATTTATTTATTTATTTATTTACTTATTTATTTATTTATTTATTTATTTATTTATTTATTTATTTATTTATTTATTTATTTATTTATTATTTATTTATTTATTTATTATCCCTCTCTTGTTCTGGATCCTCAACAGGCTTGCGCCCAATTACAGAGTGACCCGCATAATGCTTTTTTTAGAGGTACATCTGCAGGTCTTGAACTGTTCTATACTACTAGGTGGGCCAAAAGAAATCACCCTATTGGAAGATGTTCTTATTTTTGCAAATGGCGGCCAATGTCAAATCTGTTTTGACATTTGTGAACTAGACAGGTTTAGAATACAAGTGAACAAGGCATGGAGCGATACCCTCTCCAAGAACGTGGAATAATCGTGTCTATTTTTTTGCGTAACAACTCGTCTGTGGTGTTGGCGCAGCGCGAATTCCGTTGCCGATTCCCCGGTCGTCCGGTACCGACTGCGCCGTTTGGCCGCCAACCTTGAAGAGTATGGGACGAGACGCTGCCTCAAGGACAACATTCGACACGAGTGCGAGAATCCGAAGTTCTCGCCGAAGTGATCATAAAACGAGCCCGTATAGCAATCAATTGTGACGGCGCCCATTTGACCGATATCATCTTCTCGACTTGACCAATAAAATTCTAAAGGTTCAAATAAACATAATCAAAACACAGAATCGAAGTTTTTCATTTAGAAAAAAAATGGGAGCCAAACAACATCGGATGACTTCTTTTGGCCCACCTTGTACTACTGTATTGACCTGCAGGAAAACCTAATTCGGGGTAGCCGGCAGAATGCTCGAAACTGATCTAAGGAAATTCCCATCTCTATCACAAATGAAAAATTCGTACCTCAACCCAGGTTCGAACACTCGACCTCCAATTTTATATATAACGCTCTACCATTGAACTACAAAGTCGGTTAGATCCAGGTGCAACGGCGACTTTCGTAGGACCTGACCGAGTTCGGCAGAAAAAGCTACAATAATCAAAACTAAGGCTGAAAACGGCAACTTAGGATCAAGCTCCGGTGCTGGGAGACCTGATGGTCGATATTGGTATTGGATTCAAGAAAGATACGCATCAAGTGTTGGTAGCCGAGGTAGTTGATTTTGAGAATGGCGTTGATGAAAAAAATCGTGTTTAAATCAGCATATCATGACGAAAGCGCATTTTTGGTAATGCAGATCAGTATTTCATTAGCAAAGTTTAAAATTATCGATCTCACGAGTAATCGAACTCAAAATAGACTAGAGCTTGCACATCTACACTATAACAGAAAGCTTTTAGTGAAAATTTAAAGTCTCTAACTGTTGTAATTACTTAGACCTCGGTCGGATAACCAGCCAGCCGTAACGAATATAATAGCGTATTTTTTCTAAAAATGCGCTAAAGATGCAGGTTTGATACGTCACTAGAATACAGCACGCCAGTGGTGACCAGAAATATTTTAGAACCATGCCGACGGTAATTCTGCACAATTTGGTTCCTACATATTTTTCGATGTACAGGGAGTTTCTTAATAACATGCTAATATTTAAGGGGGTGATTTTTGAACCCATTTTAAGAAAAAAAGTTCCTAAAGAATGTATGCGCAAAACGTCTTAACTTTTGAGATACTGGGTGTTAAAGTTTTAAGAAAAAAATCAATTTGTCATTTCCACACCACTTTAAATATTTTTATAAAATTTAGTGTACGAGGTTTATGCATAAAAAACAACTAGACGTGATAGACAACTATCAAAAGTGTTTGCTACCTAACACAAGAGCGAATCAAAATTCTTACACTGACCAAAAAAACGATGGTTGTTGGTGTACTTCAACTTCAAGGTAAGAAATGTTTATTGAGGTGAAATTCGCTTGCAATTGCAAATTGTCTATTGCACGCCTACCTAATTTTATATTCAGAGGTTCTCAACCTGTTGTGTCAATTATTGTGGTAGATAGGAATTTCCGAAGATCTTACATTAACACTTAAAGCCTGTCACACGTTCTAAATTTAAGTTATAAATGCAAAAAGAATCAACCACTTAGAGAAATTGTCCGCAATATTGCATTTTATATTTGTCGGTATCTTCCCGAGACACTCCATTTTCGAGATGTTCACATCGTCAGTAGGTATGTTTCGTCCAAACGTTCCAACCGCCCTTTGAGAATACCTTTCTCAGACACTCCGCTCTTGACATACAAGAGATTATAACCGTTCACGATAAGGGGTCCAGCAGGTTGGATGAAATTTGTGTTTGGTTTCTTTTAAAAAAAGTTTGTTTAGTATTTTTTTTTCAAAATTAACAATTTGATTCCAAATTTGTTGTACATAACCTCCGCACCGAGATGGTTCAGTACCTCGGTCACTTCGTAAAGGGCAGTCGATTTCCGAAATTCCGAAACACGTTCGTGTGTTGAGGGACGTTTAAGCATCAGAGTTGCACGTCTACCACACTCACACTGGTAAGGTGAGGGAAGCTTCGGCGAGTGAGATGGGAAATATCAAATAAATGTATCGCGATTTTACATTATGGTTGTGCCTCTTTACTATTTCTCACTCAACGGCTAAACACAGTAAAACAGATGTCAAGTATTTTATTAAAACCACCTAAAAGAAAGATTCTAAAGAAAAACTTAAAGGAAAAATTCATGTAAGTAATAAAGCAATGAAATCACTTTTTGTATGGTATCTATTACTACGACGTCGTTTTGTTTAGAGTTTTCCATGTCCGCTGCAATTGTACTCTCAGAAAATCCTCTATGTTCCTTCAAAATGAAGGGCATCTGTTCACGAATGTTCGCTTTTTTTTAATAATAGGAATTTTCCATATTATTATTATATTATATTATATTTTTCTTTGTTAACCAATTCCATTTTAGTTGCCTGCAAGCCATCAACTTCACGAAAAAAACTGTGCCATTGTAACGTATGTAATAATTAGGTAGGTACAAGAGACACAGCAATATAAATATGGCAGTCGGCTGAAATGTACTGTGTATTGTATTTTAAATTAAATATAAGTATTTGGACATTTGATGTGGTTACATCTGTAAAAATATAACATGGCGCAGTCCGCAAATTAACGTAACTATTTGCAAAAATATAAGTTTTGGAAATTTAGAAATTTTATGAAAAGTGAGGTTGAGAACCGCAGCGCAGCTCAACACGTGCAGAATGGAGGGATTCAATTTTAATACCCCCAAAAGATTGGATTTCAGTAACAATATCAGTAGCAACTGGAAGAAATTTAAGCAAAATTTTAATATTTATATGACGGCAACAGGTCACCATGAAAAGGATTCGACCGTAAAAGTGGCGATATTTCTAAATTTAATCGGCGAAGACGGTGTCGAGTTATTTAATACGTTTGATATCAGCGAAGAAAATAAGAAGAATTTCGAGTATGTTGTTGATTGTTTTGAAAAGTATTGCAATCCCAAGAAAAACGTAGTGTACGAGAGGTTCGTGTTCCACAAACGTAACCAGCAAGAAGGGGAAACATTTGAACAATTTTATACTGACCTCAAGAAGTTAAGTCAGACATGCGACTTCAATTGTCTGGCAGATGAAATGCTACGAGACCGAATAGTTTTAGGAATAAAAGATGTGTCGTTACAAGAGAGATTACTGCGAGTTGAAGATCTTGATTTAAACAAAGTGGTAGATTATTGTAGGGCAGCGGAAATATCTAAAGCACGAGCGAGACAGCTTGTATACTGGCCTGGTCTAAGTAGAGATATAGAAAACATGATAAATAGATGTGTGATCTGTGAAAGGTATCGTGTGGCAAATGTTAAAGAACCCATGCTAATGCATGACATACCTGAGTTGCCTTTTAATAAATTAGCTGTAGACATTTTAGAATGTAGACGAAAAAATGATCTAGTGGTTCAAGATTATCTATCAAAATGGTTAGAAATTATTCCGATTAAGTTTAAGACATCTGTAGAAATCATAATTAATAAGCTCAAAATTTTATTTTCCACTCATGGAGTACCAAAAACTATAATCGCAGACAATAATCCCTTTAATTCATATGAATGTAAAGACTTTGCAAGAAAATGGAATTTTGAGTTTGTAACGAGTTCTCCACGTTATCCTCGAGGCAATGGACAGGCCGAGAGAGCAGTGCAAACAGCAAAAAATATTTTAAAGAAATGTTACGATGACAACAAGGATATCACCCTTGCACTTTTGGAATACAGAAATTCTCCACTGTCTGGATTGCACCTCTCTCCGTCACAAATTCTAATGAGTTGTAGGACAAACTCCAAGATTCCTATACATAGTAGTTTACTAAAGCCTAAAGTTCAGGATAATGTAACTAAATTAATACAGAACAGACAGCAAATTCATAAGAGTTACTATGACAGGAATACGAAAACTAGAAAGAGTTTTTCTAACGGTGAGAATATTGTAATGTTTAGAGATAAAAAGTGGGAACCGGCTAGAATAATTCAGAAACATGATTCTCCCAGGTCTTATGTCGTGGGGTTACTGCCAAAACAAGATAAGTCACTTGTTTGAAGTTTTGAGTAAAGTGGATTTGTAACTTATTATGCGCAGGATAAATCAGCGAATCATTATTAAAGTAGTATTCAAGCATGCATATGCTATAATAAAAATAAATTGTAATGATATGTTATTATTTGTATTTATCAACTGAAGAAACAATTTGATAAACAAAATTATTTAAAAAAAATGGGCACTTATCTTATTTTTGCAGGTTGCCTAAGAATCATTCAGGAGTTAACCAAAAGAGTACACCAATTTAGAAGGAACTATTTTTAATGCAAAACACAAACAATAAAATAAAACTATTAATGAAAATTAGGTATACGTAAAAAACATCAATTTAATTTTCTTCCGCGTCATCTATCTCCAAATCCTCTGGATCAGTGTCTTCTAAACCAGGTTTTGGGATTGTGTCTTTGGCACACTTTGCCTAAGGCAACGACTTAAAGTAATAATGAAACTCTTTGGAATTGAACGCTAGCAATTTAAAAAAAAACTCACTATACACCACTAAATTTAAGCCGAAACACCGCCGTATGCAGGTTATGTTGAGCACATGTTCGTAAGTACTATTACAACCAAAACAAGACAAGTGAGGTCAGAAGGTAGTTTGAATAGGTGTATACTGGTACAGTTAAAATAAGATAAGTGGCAGTTATCGGTTATGGACATATATTTGCAACAGCGAAAATAGGATAAGTGGTATATAATTTGTTTAGGCAGTCAACTTTGTAACAAAATGGAACAAAGTTAAACAGGCAAAGTAGGATAAGTGACACATACCGCATACGTTCTTTTTGCAGACTAGATGGTTACTGAACTGCATTTGACTGGTTCTTGCTGTACTCTTTATTACTATAATGGAGTTATCTTAATTCGGCGCATGTGTAAACACAATTTAGACTTGCTTTGGAGCTATCTCCTTTTGGTAGTATATAATTTGCACTATTCTGAAATTAGTAGTGTACTTAACTCAAATTATAAAAAAAATTGAGTTATCTTGTTTTGGCAGTAACCCCACGATGTAATTAAAGATGTTAATGGTCACGTAATGCGAAGAAATTCACAGCATTTAAGGAAATCTTTTAATGAATTCAAACCAATTAGTAGCACTTGTGATGACTTGCCTGCTCAAAATTTAAATGCAAATTTCACTAATGCAAATATCAGTGCATCAGATTCGACTATTGAGTCTCCAAATTTAAATCCAGTTAACGTTGAAAATAATATTAGCTCACCAGCTCCACAAATTACTAGACCTAGGAGGGTTGTCCATAAACCTCTTAAATTTAAGGATTATGTACTATAAAGGGGAGATGTAACGTATGTAATAATTAGGTAGGTACAAGAGACACAGCAATATAAATATGGCAGTCGGCTGAAATGTACTGTGTATTGTATTTTAAATTAAATATAAGTATTTGGACATTTGATGTGGTTACATCTGTAAAAATATAACAGCCATAGCGTTAACAATGGAATTTACGTCCTCGCCTTGGGCAGCTTCTTTCTCTCTTTGCTTGCCCTTGCTTTCTCAATGGCTTTAAAGGTGACCCTGGAGAAGTTAGGACGTGAACGATGCCCGCCACTGCTTTCCCAGGAGGTCTGCTCCATCAGTATAACTTAGGATTGTCCTCCTGGCCACGGTTCTCAACTCCTTAGTGATAACGTCCGGGTTCTTCCGATTCTTCGGTTCTTTTGGAAACCCCGGGATCCATACCGATTTCCCTCTCCGGGTTGTGAAGGTGAAGTGAAGACACTTCTCAAGGTTTTTCCTGCAGTAGCCGGCCTCCCAATCAGCTTGTAGTATCTGATGCATCGCTGAAGGTTAATGGGTTCCAATTTTTGCTTTTTTTTATAGGTTTCTTTACCTCTTGTGGAGTACGTTACTCCGACAGGTGTCACTCGCCTGAAGTACCCAGCTGACAATCGCCCCTTGCTGCTTTTTAAAATTACTCATCGTTAATTTCGTCTGTAGGTGTACCTACTTAACTAGACCTACTATGATCATCTTTTCTGACAAACATGAAAACGCTTCTTAAGAATTTGTTTAAATTTTACTATCTCAATGCGTGATCGTTAATCGTTTTAAGAGATTGTCATTTCTCTAAAGTACGTCTCATTATATATTGGTAATGACGGTGAGTTTGGTATGTTATATACCTACTCGTAGAAATTCTTCCTTCGATTTTCTATTTCAACAAAATGGTCAGGCTCTGCAGCGAATGACCAATCTTAATTTCGCAAGTTTGTTCTCTCGCATTCAATATATACTTTAGAAAGTGCCTTACTCAATACATATAAATTCGAGTGCATCGTTCATCCGATGTTTCACAAATGAAATTGGTATTGGAAGCCGACGCCGTTCAAACAAACACTTTAACATCTACTCTCTCAGAGGAATTGAATACTCTTCAATTCCACACGTATTCAAACCAAAATACTTGTTATTTTCCGAATGCCTCGAAACGTAACTTGGAAACTTTTCGCGGATGAAATGATATTTTGGTTAAAATTCAATATAGAGAAGTGGAAACGGAAATTCCCTTGGAAATTACGATTGGTAAAAGTTCGCAAACGTGTCAAATTTTGTGTTCTTTCAATTAATCTTCCGCGTCGAGGTTACATCAACTCCACTTACAATTTAGCCCAATTAAATATTTATATGTAGGGTAGTAGGACGAATCTTACGGTGGGTGATTGGTATTAAACTTTCGCATCAGCTTCATGCAGTTTAGTAGTTTATCGACGTATTTTTCAGAGCTGAGATTTTATTCCCGTTGTTTAATTTATTCACCGAACGATGAGCGCAACTCGCAAGTAGTTCTAAGCACTCAAGTATGTACTTACCTCACCATATGTTAATGTAAAGCAAAAATTAGGTTGGGTCGCTCAATTTACCTAGCGATTTCTAATTATTATCTTGCTAATTTTGATTCGTACTGTAACGTCACTATTTATCAATTCAGCATCGACTTTGGAACGTCAATTAAAGACAATTCAAAAACTTCTAGAAGATTTTCAAATCAGCATGTAATTTCCTGGAAAGAATGCGTCACATACATCTTCATTCCTGATCGCCTTGATGGCGCCTTGAAATCAACACCCTTAAAAGAATCTGTTCCGAATACAAAAACACAAAAAATAATAGCGATATACCCTGGATCGTTAAAACTCGAAGTACTGATCGATCCACAAGGCTAATTCAAATGATTGAAAAGGGCAGATAGAAAACCCTAGGTCTCGTATAATGAAGGGCCCCTTCGATTCGAAGTTCAAGTAGGATTACTTAAAAAATTAAATAAACTAAACAAATATAGAAAACGAGCTCCTGGGTATGGCTATAGCATGTGCAAAACCAAATTTGAAACCGAATGTTAGTTTTGCTTTTATTTAAAGTTATTAAAGTTGGCACTGCACATCCTACACAAAACCAAAATTGGAAAATGGCGCTACATTTGATTTTATTCCAAGTGGCTATGTATCAAATTTTATTTAAATGCCTCCATAAATAAGAAAGTTGGCACTGCGCATGCGCAAAACCAAATTTTGAAACAGGCGTTAAATTTGATTTTATTCTAAGTGGCTATGTATCAAATTAATTAATTTAAATACCTTCATAAATAAAAAAGTTTGCAATTCGGTTTATAAATGGTCGAGATGCCAAAAGGGCACTGTGGATGTTGATCGATTAGGCTCAATTTTTAGAATTGCGTTTTTATATGGCTAAAGCTATACGCATATTGAATTTCATGCAATTCGGTTTATAACTCAAGGAGGTGTCAAAAGGGCCTTCCTTATTTTTTGGGCTACATTGCCAATTCACGAACTCCTAAAGAATCCATCTACTAAATTTTATCGTAATCGGTCCATTCGTTTACGAGATATCGTGCTAAAGGACGAATAGACGGACAGACGGACAGACTCCGCAAAATTATAAACTCGCTAGGCGCTCGTTATTAATCTAACAGTAAGCGCCAATGTAATTGGCAAATACTCGCATACAGTCGACCGCTCCAGAGAGGCGACGAATTACGCCAGGCAGTCTGAGACGACTATTCACCTTTGGAATGTTACGATGATAAAATTTAATGCACTTTGAGTTTTTCACTCGGAACAATATACACTTTTGCGCAATTTAACTCTATTCAAAGTCACACGAATTTAATTCTCTGTGTGTTAAAAACTTCCACTATTGTTCGTATTTACCGTGATAGTCGTAAATTATCCCTAGTGAATGAAGATCACGAAAACTTTATTTCACTGTCTCCCACTACTGTTCACATTTAACGTAATAATTTCTAAACCGCAACGATACGCGATTGTTTTACACACACTTCAACTTTGTTGCCATAGGCGTACGCAATTTTTTCGCAAGCAAAACACGCTCTTGATTATTAGAATGCCATAGCAATGTATAAAAAAAACTGTTATAAATTACAAGTGACCGACTTAACTTCGCTGGCTTGACGCGAATTGGGATAACACACAATAAAACCGCCCTGCACATGAATTTCACACAAAAATAAAAACCATGCAACGAGGTTACGGACTTCACTTCGCTGATCTCCATCGTTCTCTGGCGGTTCGTCGCTCTCGTAACATTTAAAAATCACCCTACGGTATTTGAGGTGGGTTACCTATCTTCGCTTACGTTTCAACGCGCATTACCTGACGGTTCTTCTCGAACAACCAAATTCCCACTACCTTGTCTCTTTGAGTGATGCCCATTCTGGGATTCAAACCGTTTCCACCAATAACACTAATTATACGCAACCAATCAAAATGAAAGATACGTACTAGGCTCCATAACGACGACTGAAAAATAAACAAAATTAACCACCCATATCTCAGGACTCACCGGCGCCGTAAGCTTTCGAACGCATTTACAAAGTCAAGACCAAACTTAAGGGTCACTCGTCACGGAACACAACTAAACGGATTTATGAAGTCCTTCCAAATAATGGGACCATTCCTTAAGATTACTAACGTTACAATCGAAAAATGAATAATAAATAATAATAATAAATCGATAAATCGATAAATCGATAAATCGATAAATCGATAAATCGAAAAATCGATAAATCGATAAATCGATAAATCGATAAATCGATAAATCGATAAATCGATAAATCGATAAATCGATAAATCGATAAATCGATAAATCGATAAATCGATGAATCAATAAATCAATAAATCAATAAATCAATAAATCAATAAATAAATAAATCAATAAATCGATAAATCGATAAATCGATAAATCGATAAATCGATAAATCGAAAAATCGATAAATCGATAAATCGATAAATCGATAAATCGATAAATCGATAAATCGATAAATCGATAAATCGATAAATCGATAAATCGATAAATCGATAAATCGATGAATCAATAAATCAATAAATCAATAAATCAATAAATCAATAAATAAATAAATCAATAAATACATAAATACATAAATATCTGCGAGTCAAAGAAGGAACCGAAAATGACTTTGATGGGTTCAGGGCAAGCAAGGTCACCAGGGAAGAAGAAGTGCCCATTCAAAGCCCCGTGTCCATCACGGAAGGGTCCGCACTCACAACATTCTAGGAAATTGGAGAAGTTCAAACCCTATCCCAGGAAAATGACCAATGCGAGGAAAGGTATCATGAATCAACACGGAATATAGACAACTTCTATACCGTAAGCCTGCTTCTGAAAGGAGAAGCTGAGGAATTAGAAAAAGCAGTCACTCGCCTTCTACAGAGGAAATCCAGGTTCAAGCTCTTCTTGCGAGATTATCAAGAGCTAAGACATATGGTACCTTGAAATGTACGGAAATATTACATTCCCCGCCATATGGTGTTAAAAGATGAAAGCTCCACCAGAACATTACGAGTGGCGTTTGATGTCTGGGCCACTTCCAGTTCAGAAAAAAGTCAGAACGAGATGATGCTAACTGGTTAAAAACTACATAAAGGTTTGCGCTGAAATGGGCCAATGAAATCTTCCAGTTGTCGTGAAAACTCTCGCATTTGTAACTGATCGTACGAAAACTTTCTTCCCATTTTTTTTGGTAGCTCTAGGGCCCTACTCACAATCAGACACTGTTGAATTCTACAATACGACTTTTCCCAGAGTCTTGCTGTGAAATCTCACCACGCGATTCCAAAGAATTTTGGTCACGTACACCTCGTTAAGATCATATTATCTACGCTCCTACTGTAACGGGTGATTGTGATTTTAAAGTGTAGGGATGTTGAGCACATATGATTTTTGGCCGTAGTAGGATTATTGGTTTGCTTGTCTGGAATTTGTACGATTAGAGATCTTTCTGGAGCGGCAAGATGGCGATTTTGGTTGTCACTTTCAAAGTTGCTTGATAGAAACTGGTTAAAAATCGGGACATCCGTTTGGTTTGGCTTGCATAAATTAGGTTGGGGAATATCTGGATGCCCTTTGACGGGAAGTTAACTTGTTTCTATATAGATATGGTGGATTTTGGGACCACGCGGTAAAGTTTTCTGTTATCGCGCTTCGCTAATTTAATTTGAGCCATCTGCTTCTTCATGAAGATAAGGATTATTCCGAATTTGTGTCTGACTGTTTTAATGTTGCATGCGAGATTTATTTGTAGCGGTTCTTGTTCCGAAAAGATTCTTCGGAAGGAGTTTTTCTTATATCATACTGCAATTACATTGTAATTGGTTGACTGTGTGCACTTAACGCACACAAACGCTGACAGCTTCTGAATTTCGCTTTTCTGTAACATGCAAATCTTGATGACTAAACAACATTAATTTAATGAAAAAATGACAAACTGTCGGTAGTTTAGACGGCACAAAATTATTAACTTTTAATAACAAGAGTACCTTAACAAAAGGCCTCACGGTGCACTAACTACCTGGTTTTTCAAACGTAACAGATTTTTTTTTAAAACGAACAAAATCCGCACAAAATCATTATAATAATGACAGACTACGACTTGAACTAATCAAATCCGGCGGATAGCCAGAACAAAATAAATAGCGTAAAGAAACGTACACGCTTTTTAACCGTCGTGAACCAGCCAGCCGTTTTATGTTGATTCACAGTATTTAACGAAATATGACTTTCACTATAAAATATTCTTCTCCCTCAAGACTTTCAAATAATGTCACCAATCACAATTTAGACTTGATAACATAGAGAATGCGTCGCGTGTCCCTTCTTACGCCAAAAATAACGCGCAATTCTTTTAACGGCGATACTAACACGCGCTAATTAAATCTCAGAGCTTGTTAATAAACGATATAAATAAAATTAATGTCAGTAATATAGCTATACTTGCTCACAGACAAAAGAGCCAACCCATTCAACACGTGAAAAACTATTGATCTTAATACAACTGGATCTCCTATGCCAGTTGCGTAGTTGTTGAATATCCGGAATACATTGAATGTAGCATCCGTAATATTGTTTCCATATAATTTATGACAAATATGAGAATTGAATATTCCAGTAGCGAAATGTAAAAAGGGGTGTTTTAAAATCTCTTTACGGTTCTTACACCTTATAAAAAATGTTGTTAGGAATTAATCGAAAATTTTTGCATAACCGGTATCCCGGGGCACAAGTAAATCGTTACTTGTATGATGATTCATAAACGTGGTGACATCAAACGCACTCTAATTACGTATGCGTGGTGTATGTATGGAAATGAGTGCGCTCCATCAACACTCAGTAGCGCCACAGGGTTGTGGCTTCTCCTGCATTAGTGAGGGAGATCATCAACACTTCCATTTACATCTAATATTCTGGTGGTTTTCATTCTATTTGTATATTAACCCTGTAAGGGGGCGCAAATTGAATTCTAACTTCAAAATCCATCACGCATATACGTGTAGGGCCCGATTATTGCATTGTCTACTTTCTTCGCGTGAGACCGATTGGATTGACAAATTTTCCGAACCTGTATTACGATACGCATCAGGTAGGCACAAATTCCATTGGGAAAATTTATCTTGCAGAAACCATAAAGTCTGAAACTTCTCGTATTGGTCGCAGACAAAATAACGCAAAAAATGTCTCTTGTACCGAGACACAATTTTGTCTAACGTAGTGTAAAAAGCTTCGCGACGGCCCTTTTAACCTCCCGGCTCTTTTTATGCGAGCGCGCAATTGTTTGAATTTTTTGTAACTCTGTATCGCTTGATGGAAGCGATGGTGTGATGAATCCGTTTAATATTAATGAAAAGCCATTAGGGACGTTGAAAGCGATGATTATGAATGGACGTTCAAGGGTCCACAGTGTAGCACGATTCGTTCATTTAATTTCGGATACAAAAGCCTTTCCCCAAATATTAACGCAACGTCTAGCTACTCGTCACCGGCTACGATAACCCCATATCAAACTCAATCTCTCAAAGGCTTAAAGTTACCTAATTACGCATACCCAAATTTTGCGACACGCTGCGTGGTAAGCGGAAAACCACACAGAATATAAAATAAGTTATGCCGAACGGGAATAAACAATTACTTGGTTACACCAAATTTCGCATTAAACAAGATCCTTATCTAAATTCGAAAATCGTTTTCATTCCAAGATTAACCCCATTTTCGTGATACTAATGACGCGTGTGTTTCGGATCAGCATAATCGTCTTCATTGCGGGATCAAATCAATTTGTAAAAGCTTCCTTTCATCAGCGGTTTCATAGCGAAAATGTAGATTTCCAATAATTTTCAATCAAAACTGCGAGCGCACTTGTTGAGTTGCTATGAGATAATGGAGTAGCAGAGTTAGCAATTATCCTTAGTGAAAACGTTAACTGTTTATTATTTATTATTAACTGTCAATCTATACATTAATTATGACAACTCTCACTCACTTGATCTACAATCTACAATGTGACTCGCTATCCACATTCCAACACTTCCCCTCGAGTCGCAGAGTGGTCTTTATCATATGACTTCATTCCCATCATTGTAACACAATCCTCATGTTTATTTCTAGGAAGTCTTTTGGTTAAGATATCTGACAACATATTCTCTGTTGATATATGACCAATACTGATGATTCCATTTTTTAAAGCTTCGCGGATGAAATGATAACGGATGTCTATGTGTTTACTACCTGCATGAAATGTAGGATTTTCAGAAAGTTTGATAGCACTAAGATTATCGTTAAACATCTTCATCTTAGAAAGATCGTTCAATCCCAACTCCAAGAACATTTTTCTTAGGTAGATACCCTCTTTCAATGCCTCTGTCATTCCCATATATTCTGCTTCGGTTGAAGACAAAGCAACAGTTTTCTGTTTCTTGGATTCCCATGAAATGGGACCACCGGATAACATAAAAGTAAAACCAGTATATGAACGTCGATCATCGAGACAACCTCCCCAATCGGCATCAACGTAACCTGTCGGTCCGTCTTCGCTTGCACATCTAAAAATAATTCCAAGATTCATGGATCCTTTTAAATAACGTAAAACACGCTTTGCTGCGATCCAATGTGTTTTTGAGTAGCAATTATTGAATTGACTCAAATAACTTACAGTGTAGCTAATATCAGGTCTTGTAGCCATTGATAAATAATTCAAAGCACCAATTAATTCTCGATATGGTAATTTAGTTTCTTCAACACTGACAGGATTAACATTTTTCTGCAATTTCGTATTACAATCCATAGGCGTGCTCACAGGATTCGCATCACACATTCCAAAACGATCCAGTAAGTCGCATATGAATCCTCTTTGATGAAGTTTAATTTCTTTTGCGGTTCTTTGGAATTCTATTCCTAAGCAATAACCTACTTCTCCAATATCCTTTACATCAAATATAGAGGAAAGTTTTCTAATCAATCCCTTAATATCTTCCAAATTTCGTGATGCGATAAGAATATCATCGACATACACGACGATTAAAATTGATTCTTGACCCTTTCCAATTTGATACAGACAGGAATCTCCGTTGCTTGGTTTTGCTCCGAAGCGCTGCAAAACTTCATCCAACTTAAAATACCATCTTCTTCCTGCTTGGCGAAGTCCATAGAGTGACTTCTTAAGTAAACACACCTTGTTACCTTTTTGTAATGATTCTATCATCTCTGCTGCTTTCTTTCCAATATTGGATTTATCTTCCCTGGAAATTTTGTACAGTATTTTATCCAATTGTTTTGGAGTTTCCATGTACAAAGTTTCTTCCAATTCTCCGTTTAAATATGCACTGACTATATCAAGTTGACGAAGGTGCATGTTGTAACGAGCAGCTAGTGCAGTAACCAACCTTACTGAACTAAGACGTGCAACCGGGGCAAATGTTTGGTTAAAATGAATGCCCAGTTGTTGACTGAATCCTTGTGCGACAAGTCTTGCCTTTCTCTTTTCTAGTGAACCATCTGCGTTGTATTTATTCCGCAGTACCATACGACTGCCAATAACTTCTTGGTCAACAGGTCGCTCAACTAATATCCATGTATCATTTTTTATTATGGACTTTATTTCGTTGGCCATGGCATCATACCATTCTTCTACTTCATCGCTATTTAACGCTTGATTCCATGTAACTTCATCGGTTGATGCACTTTCAACTTCTGAAGAATTTCCTGTATCGTTCGAAATCATATGAAACATCTTCCGCGGTCTTCCCCTTAAACCTGTCTTCACCAAATAAGGTCTTCCTGGTCCGCGTTTCATTTCTTCTGTATTTGTGTGTTCTTGAGAAACTTGTAAGCCATTGATTTCTTCTTTCGCAATATGCTCCTCTTCAACTTCTTCAATTTCTTTAATTTCGACTAATACTTTATCCACTTCAAAAGTATTTTCCTTGTCCTCCTCAAAAAATTCTATGTACTGCTTTTCTGAATTAATGTTTTCTTCCAAGAACTTAACGTCTCTTGTAACTTCTACTTTCTTATCTTCCACCAACCAAACTCTGTAACCCTTGGTTTGCTCAGAGTAGCCGAGAAATATTCCTTGTTTACATCGAGCATCAAATTTTCCCTTACCAGGTTTCTTATGCAAGCAGAACACTTTACAACCAAATTCTTTAAAATTACTTACATCTGGTTTCTTACCATTCCAGACTTCATAAGGAGTTTTTCCATTTAAGCTTTTTGAAGGGCAGCGATTACGAATGTAGTTAGCACAATTGATTGCTTCAGCCCAAAACGATGGTGGTAAACCTGATTGAATCAGCAAACAACGTGCAGTGCTTACAAGAGTACGATTCTTCCTCTCTGCTATGCCGTTTTGTTGTGGGCAATAAGGAGCTGACAAACGTCGTACAATACCGAGTTGACTCAAAATTTTGTCCATTTCCTCGTTCTTGAATTCTGTTCCGTTATCTGACTGAAGACATTTTAATTTTCTGTCCTTTTGATTTTCTACTTGAGCTATAAATTCTCTCGTGATTCTAGGAATTTCACTTTTGGATTTGATAAACCGCACCTCACACCAACGTGAACAGTCATCTATGAATTCGACGTAGTATCTGGCTTTTCCATTTGATTCGACCCTCATAGGTCCACAAACGTCTGAATTGACAATTTCCAATAACTCAGTTACTCTATCTGACTTTCTAGGATACGGTTTTCTAATCATTTTCCCCAAACAACAAACTTCGCATTCTGGATTAGCCTGTCGTGAAATATTTCCAATATTTACACCATTAAAAACACCTTTACGCACACCTTCTTTGATGGCTTCAAAGTTTAGATGACCTAGACGGCGATGCCACAACATTAAATTGTTGGAAGTGACAACAGATGAAAACACAATGTCTTTGTTTATATTACTATTCTGTTTTGTGTTTACATTAACGTAATATAAATCACCAACACGATCTGCTGTAACTTTGATACTACCATATTTGTCTATAACTACGGCCTTATCCTTTTGGAATAACACATTGAAACCTTTGTTGGTTATTTTACTTACAGACATTAGGTTAGCTCGCAAGTCTGGTACAAATAAAACATCGTTAAGATTAATGTTAATTCCCAAAGATTTCATGGTGATCGAACCCTTACCGACAATTTCTGTTGACGAATCATTAGCTAAGTTTAATTGTTCGCGATCACATTCGCTAAATTTATTAAAATCCCGGCTGTCCCTACACAAGTGAGAAGTCGCGCCACTATCCAAGCACCACTTATTTTTATTCGCGGAACCAACCGTAAAAACTTCAGTCAAAAGACTAACATTTTCCGAACAATTAGCACTCGCTGACGACATGGGGTTATTGCGATTCATTACTCTGCAATCCGACGCTTTATGTCCAACTTTATGACAGCGATGACACCGGTATTTAAAACGTTCTTTGGTATCCTTATTCGAAATTTTATCATCTTTTTGAAATTTCGGACGTCGCCACTGACCTTGTGACTTATTCGCATACAATGCATTACCAGCGGAACTACAACCACGTGTATCGTTATTTCGCGCGTCGCTTTCTTCGATTATTTTAATTCGAAGAGCATCTACAGATGGTAATTCATCTCGCGTTTCTATCGCGCAACGAAAATTTTCGAATGATCCCGGTAAGCTGTACAAAAGCATTATAGTAAGCAAATCCGGATTAATTTCTATTGACATTTCGTTCAATTTATCAACAGTATCAAAAAATCGATTCAAATGTTCACGAACATCACGTCCCTCTTCCAATTTTTGTAGGGTGAGTTGCTTTAATAAAGTCGCTTTCCTCGCGGGACCTTTAGATTGATAAATACCCTCTAATTTATCCCAAATATCGCGAGCGGTAGCACAGCCCTTTATTTGTTTAAGTTCGGATGAACAAATAGATAAAATGATTTCTGACCTTGCTTTTCCATCACGTTTTATCCACATTTCGATCTCCTTATCGTTTTCAGAAGTAGACGATGGTTTAGGTGAACTTCCATCGACGGCTGACCACAAGTCGAGTTTTACTAAGAGTGCCTCCATTTGTATTTTCCAGGTGTCGTAGTTTTCCTTATTCAAAAGTTCAACACGTGTTGCGTTTACATAATTCATCGTAATATTTCTTCCGATTATTCCCGCGCAATCACATTCAAAAATACGGCTAAATCAATTACAAACTAACTGGGCCCATAACCTATGAGATAATGGAGTAGCAGTGTAAGCAATTATCCTTAGTGAAAACGTTAACTGTTTATTATTTATTATTAACTGTCAATCTACATTAATTATGACAACTCTCACTCACTTGATCTACAATCTACAATGTGACTCGCTATCCACATTCCAACAGTTGCACTTGTCATTGAATTAATCTCATATTATATTGATGCTATTCAAGTGCAGTTGTTTGTAGTAGCTCTGTGTGCATGCATACAATACCCATTTTTATGGATTCGTATTTTTGTAATAATTGAAAGGTTTTATAATTAACGTTCATCTTTCAATTTATGTGTAGTCTGAATTTTCAACGCATTCTATTCATTTATTTACTAAAGGGAAAATCCAATTTTACAGTTGATGGAATCAGACTTCACCGTATTATAAACAGAGTGCAATTATGTATATACAAGAGATACACGATTCCTGTTGAAAACATAAAAGCTACTTCTGACTGGGTACGTACTTATTCTGTAATTTTCAATTTTGGTTACAATACATACCTACACACTGTTCTCTTGTCTAAATACAGACGCAAGGAAAAGCTGTATTGTATTCGACTTGTGCAACTTTTAATGATTACATGTTCTGATGAGGAACAATATGGCTTAGTACCTATCAATTAATGTTGCTAAAAATATTGTGCTACATTCCCTAGACTACTAGCGCCTTTTTTATCTAGACGCGCTCATACTCATCATTTATTAACCGATTTGATTAAATCGTGTACGGCAAAACGATTCTAGAACACCGACAACTGTGTTCAATTACTTATACAAAAAACCGGCGTCGTTGCCAGCATAACTCCGGTGATTGAACTTATGTTTTGGCGGAGGATTTATGTGGTTTTTCATTGCTTACGTGAGTACCACCATTTTGTCTTTTAGGAATACTGACGAGCTTGAACCGATCTATTGCAAATTGTTGCGGTACCTTCATTGTTTTACGAGTAGCCCTCTTATTAGATTGAGGTATGTGGACTGTTACGTCACTAGGGATGTTACATATGTCTTTTAGAGGCTTTTTTCCCGTAATACTTTAGTTAACTTCCTTTACAACCATCTGAAGGTATTATTCCCGACACACGTGGCTTATCACATCTGTACAGCTAGCAGCCATTTTGACATGCAGCCACCCTATCGGAATTAGGTCACTGGATCAACGAAAAATTCAAAAGACTTAATTTGTTACTTTGTTACTTATACTTGGCATTATCGGTGCGAGTTTTTGCTCGAAATATCAGTTTACTTATTGCGGATTGTTGCGAGATTCAGTAATTCAATTTATTCGACCATTATTGAATCAGGGGATTCCTTTATTTGGAGAATTAGTGAGTTTAATTAGAAATTTAACGTAAATGTGTGGAATTCACGGGAAATATGAGGGGAAACCTAATTTACATTTAATAAATTCATTTTGATTGTCATTGAAGAATAATATATCACAATTTTCGTTCCCTGGTATCTTCCCAGTTCTATACAGGGCTAGTTAAACTTTTTAAGAAGCTGAATGGTGCTCAATTCTATATAAGGAGGACGTAGTATATGCCCAAAACGAATCAACCGCAACCGTTTGCGGGAGATTTAAGCCAAAGCAGTGCCAGATTAACTCACTGTTGTAGCTTCAACTATTATTGTTCGTATGACTTTTTAAAATCGCATGAACTATCCTTGATAGGCATCTTACACTTTTATTATACAATGAAAGTTTCTCTTTGTGAACCGAAAAATTCTTCTTTAAAAGTTACACACGCAAATTTTCTCGGCTGGTCCGTTTAACCTTTGAATATAAAATTAGGAACTTACTGGTTCGATTCAAATTCACGTATCATCCACTAAAACTAACCTGGAGTCACGTATTTTACGTAATCTCACGCGTATCTTTATCTTTTTGACACGCACTCATGATTAATTTTCGCTTATCGCGCTCCCAACTTGGCGCTTCCTTGACTTAGTGTGAAATCGTTTTTAACCGTACTATTTCACGGCCATCCGCATAACGTGTTAACGCAGTTATGAACTTTTTACATCGCTCTACTCCCAACCCCAACGGGGCTTCCTACTGACCGCTTAATTTTATTTTGGAACGCGACCCTAGTGCTTTCGTGACCAAAGACGAAAACCCCTCTCACTCTACCTCAGTAATAGTTCTCAATTTTGACAACCACACATTCAAAATGGCGAATCCGCGGGCTTCTTTATTCGTTCAACCAATAAGTTTCATCCCTCTTGACCAATCTCTAGTCTTGATAAGACATTAGGCACAAACTTCTGGAGTTAAAAAAATCTGAGTTAATGGTTTCCAGGCTGCGATACGAACCGGCCCCAAATCTTTAGAAACTGACACGTATAACTCATTAACTGGATTTAATCTTCCGCCAGACTGGCACCACCAGCTTAGATTAGCTGTATACTATACGTTTCGCTTTCAGTAATATTTCATTTATCAAACCATCCCATTAGAGATTCCATCGTTCAAAGAAACAATCTCTCTTTCAGTAGAATCACTTTGTTCATGAGACGACTCACTGGAAGGAATTAACTCTTCTTCCTCCGAATCGCTTGAAGCAAGTGGTATACTTTTTTATCGGTTTTTCTTTGTTTGGGTGTATGAATTATTAGCAGCAGTTGTTTCCCTGTCATTCATTGGACCATTTGGTGACCTTTAGAAAGCTTCTTCCCTGTTAAGCGAATAAGAGTGGCTTTCATAAATCCATATTGAATGTTTTTTTGTGGCATTTGGGATAATTACATCTAGGGGAGAGTGGTACAAGTGAGACAAAATTTTTCTCGCATTTGAGTGTTTAAAACGGAGATTGTGATTCAGATATAATAAAAAAAATATTTTAAAACTGTAAAGGTGTAAACAAAATATTTAATCCCACCAGGATTTTCGGAAACTGGTGCAGCTTCGAGTCCCGCCATCCTTTTTCCCAGTACCTATGTCTCGTACAACAGCATCTGTGGGAGTTGAAGAGGGAGGGACATATGGACCACCGCCAGCTCCACCGATCTGCAGCCTGTCTCTAGAATGGTTTTTTTACCGCAATCTTCTTCACATTGATCCACTTTTCTTTCAACATTTTGGTCGACCTTAGCATGCCCATGGAGTTACTGTCATTGAATTCAGCTGCCAATTTTCCCACGCTTCAGTGTATGGCTAACAAGACCGGACTTTTTGTTCTCTATCAGATGCTTGTACGTCCTGGTGAACTGGTAATTTTAATATCTTTGACATTCCTTCACATATACTAGTATTAACGATGCATTTAAGACTTTGTTTGAAAGATTCTTTCTCTTCATCTACGCCAACAGCCTTTCAAATTCTTTATAATAGGCGTTTGCAGGTGCCTAATTTTCTTCTGCTTCTGCAACAAGCCACTGAATGGACGGTGTATTATCCTCTTTACCCGAAGTTATTTTATTTACAAAGCAAACGTCAAGTGACATTCCCATGGCAAACATGGAATTTCGAATATTCAGCCCACTTAATTCACAAGACAAAATTTGTCTGGAATTATATTTTCTTTATTTATCTCGTTCATGATATCTGCTTGGGGTTCTACACTTCAAACTCGTCTTCATATCTCTTTTCTTTATTTTTTCTGCTCTCCTCTTTTTTCTTTTGGTTTTCCATTATCTTGCAAAGAGCTTACATTGGCTCTGATATTCCTACTTCAAAGTTTTCTCTGGCGTGCTAGTTACGATTGCATTTCCGCTTTTCTGTCTGGGTTTCCTAGCTTGTTTTCTTGGTCCAGCTTTAGGAAAACCCCTTATAATGTGTAATATTTTCTAGTATTCCATCGACTATACCAACACTATGGTCCTCAGCAGAATTACTTCGAATGGGCGATCTATAACTGAGGAGGGTAGAAAATCAATGTCTGTAAAAATGTTAATGGGCACTATTCCACTTTTTCAAAGCCGCCCGTTATATTTTTAGCGCATTTTTTAAGAATTAAACAAAAAGACACTCAAACCAAATAAAAAATGAAGCAAATACCGAAGTTTTGTGGAATGTTCTGTGAATACATTCAGAAACGAATATCGTGGAAATTCAATAAAAATAAATTCTTTCGCTAAACCAGCACGCGATAGTTTTAGTACCTACAACTATCGAAAAAATTATAAAAGTATGAGCAGACTTTTCCGGGAAATAAATGAGAAGTTTATAGTGACAGTTTCAGTCATTTAAAAATGCTTTTGAGAATTGATTTTTTTGAAAATTCGATGAATGGAGACCAATTGTATCATTAATCATGTTTGAATTTTTTGAAATTTGGATTTTCTATTAAAATTGTCAGTTAAATGAGTCCAATTTTGTTTGCTATAAGGCTATGTTATCATAAAACCTCTTTTATAGCTGCATCATCACCCTCGCCAAAACTGAAAAAATAATTTCTTTTGTTATACTTACCATTGAATCACGAATTTTACTCAACGGCTATACTTAAATGCCAATACTTCTAATTTTTATAATTTATAAATATATACAATTAATTACCGACTACATTTTTTTTTCATTTTTCGGTGCCTGATGTTACAGAAGAATAGTTCGCATAGTTAAGAATAGTTAATAGCTCCTGGATCACGCATAGATAATAATTCAGTGTGTAGTATTCTGGCGATCCTCCCGAAACTGCTATGAAGGGAGTATTTATTGAATTCTTAGCTTCGTCCTAAATTGAATTTAAAACAAACTTTGAAAAGAGCTATTTTTATCTTTTAATTGTGACAACACTCAGAAAGACTTAAATTTTTTTTTAAGTACGGAAATATCTTACAACGATGCAAAGCCATTATTGATTAGAAAATCCGATATAGAGATTCTGTTTTCTTACCTAAGCGTTAGAGGAGCATCAGAAATAATAAATTTTGGGCATTCGACCTTAAATCGTCCTGTAATACAATACGATATAATAAAAATAAGATGGTTTAAGGAGAGACCCGAAGCAATAAGAGCGTTTTGCTGACAAGTGCTATCGAAATTATTCTCCATTTCGAAAACGCAACGTTTTTTTCTAAAATAAGTTTAGTGTCATATACTTCATCAATTTTTCGTAGCCTTGTGACCCGTTTATAGTGATAGATATTTTATAGCATCTATCCCGAAACACCTCATAATCTATCCTAGGGGAAGGGTCACAACCCTATTGATTCCGAGCCAAGATTTATTACGCTTGCCTCTGGAGATTTGCTGACGTTAGATTCCATAGTATACTGATTGATGACACCATAAACAAATTATAATTAATTTCTTTTCGAGATGACATTATTAATGATTGTAACATCAGCTATTTTCGTAATTTCGTGACACTATCGTCGCCTTATGGAAGTAAAGCCATTCACCTAATTATTTCTTTCCCAAATTCTCTGCGTTAGTCCGCGAGCCACCGAAATTTGATATTGAAAGGTTAATGTGTCGCCATGTTTTATTCTAAATATTCTTATCTGTCCTTACTCGGGTCATCTTTCTTCTTCGCACGCAAGATGCAGATTTTATGGGTCCCGCTAATGGTCCATTTAAAATTTCTTATTCGCTTTTATCTGTTTTATTGTATTCGTTGAACGAAAGTACTTCTTTCTAAGAACTGAAAGTGGTCAATAAAATTCCCTTTACAATATTAAATCCCTATTGGAATCTTTTCGGCAATTAATTACAATGGAGCATCGTGCTCCACATGTTCTAATTGCGTCGTAGCATTGAAAATTCAATGGTAGTATAATTGGTAGTAGGTATAGAAATCTTACATAGTTAAAGAATAAATATTAAGTGTTAATAGCGGACCCGATCCGGTCCATAGACCCCATAACGACTACTCTGGAGCGATGTAAATAAATGAATCTACGTTTAGTCTTGGCTATTTGTACTTTTGAGTTTAATGCTCAAATACCACAAAAATATGTCACGGTGCAAAAAATTTAGGCCAACGGCCAGCTCTACATGAAATTTTAACACAAATGAAGCTACTCGACCGATTGCCACATAAAAAAATTCTGAAAATGTCGGCATCAATAAAGCTTCATCAAAACTGATGGCTTAAAACTATCATATACTAGAGAGCTTTTTTAAGGGGCGATAACGCAACAATTTCTAAATTGCAATCTCGGTCAAATTTTATTTTATTGTAAAAGTTATTAAAAAGAAACACATCCTCGTAAGTCTTTTTTAATTTCCTTTAAAATAAAGTAAAAATTAGCAGGAGTTGCAATTTAAAACTATGGCAGACATTACCATATCCTCAAAGTGGGTCAATGTAATCATCTTTTTAACAATTTGAGGTATATGACCGAATTGAATTCAGTTTGAAACGTTTCTTTTTGTTTTAATTTAACATTTACGATATTTAGATATATAGACTTTAATATTAGATAGTGTTTACGTCATCTGAATATTATCGTTGCTATCGTTTTCACTTCACAGTTCCTTTTTTTTTCGCTAGAGGTCATGCAAAACATATTTCTCCGGAAATCACTAGATATAGAAAGTACCGCTATCATCCGCCATTTTTGGGTAAAATATGCTTGACAACTAAAATCTGAATAGTTGTTATTTTTTATAACCTAACTTTGCATAGCATTGTTATGCTTTATAAAAATAATATATACCGGAGGGCGCGTATATCAATCAATCAATAATAATATTTTGTCTCGGGGCTGTTCAATGAAATCAAGCACATAATAAACATTCCGATTAGGTACTTTCTAGAATAGTGAAGTAAAAAATAACACATGCGGCTTATTGTATATGTGTATAAGTATTTATTGTAATCTGTAAATGAGTGTATAACAAATTTCTTGTTAAAACAGTGTATGCAGATGCTTTTTTGCAGTGTTTATATTAAAGGGAACATGCCATATATATCTTGCTTGAAAGCCATACACGCGACAACCGAACAACTCATTTTATTAGTAATACAGCTGAATATTACGTAGTGGGAACTTTTTGCTCAGGGTCATCGAAAGTGTGTATGTGGATTGTGTCAATATTTCAAAAGCACTGCAAAGCTAACAACCTCCACTTGGAACATTACTGTTTTTACAACCTCAAACACAACCCGGCATTGTTCTTTTCGATCGTTTGAAAAATTCTAAATGATAAATTGGAAAAAAAACATGGCCGACATTATGGCCACTCTGTCTTTATACAGTCACTGTACTTTCTCGTACAGTGTGGTCATACGGTAGTGTTATTTTCTATTGGTAGCTGGGGGATCAGCCGCATGTTTTGACTGTATTAGCTTAATAATTAGGTAGAGAGATTAGGTCATGTGCTTTGTGGACCTTGGCTTCCCTTAGCACATGTTAATGTTTGACCAGCCAAGTAATACAGGGTGGTCCAAATTGGATACTTTCTTATGGAAAGGCCCTTTATTTTAAGAGATAGCAAAAAATGGACGTAGGTATTTGGAGCACCAACCTAGCTCTAATTTAGTGTTTGGCCGTTAGAAGGCCTTTCTCGAATTTAGCCCATTTTTTTAGTGCCCCATAACTCTTATCACTACAGGTAATTGATTTTGGCAAAATCTTTCCTATAGCACCTTTTTATGTAGAATCCATCGCGATACACAGTTTTTATACAAGCGATTTGGTTTTTCTTATACGACCTTATACTGTATCTTTTCATATGGACCACCCTACACATTGGAGTTTTTGAAAGGAGAGTAACATTTCCTAAATTGTGATGCATCACTTATTATACAGGCTGATTTAAATTCGAGGGCCACCATAGGTATCTTGGAATTAAATTTGGCAAAGTTGTGTACGTACTTTGTTGCTTAACAAAATGCCGTTTTGAAACGGAAAAAATTCCGACTACTTTTGGATATATCCTAAAAAAACGAAATTTTGCAGAATCGTTGTCATTTTTTACCAAAGGTAATAACAAGTGATTCATCAAAATTTAGGAAATCTTACGCTCTTTTCAAAAACTAAAATATATAGGGTGGTCTATATGAAAATATGTAGTTATGGTCATATAGGAAAAACCAAACCGGGATGTCTGCAGAGTAAGGTCAGCAGAACACAATCAAACATATTGCATAATTATGTGCTAATTAGGTGCTAATTAAGTGCCCTATTCCCGAATGAAATGCTCCTTTTTTTTAATTATTACATGTTTTGCCAGGTTCATATGAACTCAGCGGAACACTACCTCAAAAAACCAAGAAAATGAAAAGTGAACTAACTATAATTAGGTGCTAATTAAGTGTCCTATTCCCGAATTAAATGCTCCTTTTTTTAAATTATGAACCTGGCAGAACATGTAATAATTTAAAAAAAAAAGGAACATTTAATTCGGGAATAGGGCACCTAATTATGCAATATGTTTGATTGTGTTCTGCTGACCTTGCTCTGCTAGGTTAATGGACATTTGACGCGTCAATTTCAGGGTTCAGGTACATTCTTTCTTTGTTATCGGTATTAAAGCGAACATGCGTGTCTGAAATTAATCGCGACCGTATTCCGGTAGAATTCAGGACAATTTATTTCCAAACTTTGTTTCAATTATAATCAATAGAGGTAATCTTTTGCAATCATAGTTACCATGGTTACTCTTGTAAAGGTTTAGATTTCAAAAATACACCGAATTTTGAAAGTTACAAAATTCTCCAGGTATATTGGAGTACCAAATAGGAGTAACATTTATCCAAAAATTAATTACAAATTACTGACATTAATTAGATACCTATGAAAAGGGAATTAACTAAACTATCTCCTAATAATAACCGATTTGAGCTAGCCGGAAGTAAAAGTACAAAACAGGTAAGTTCCAAAGTATTTCGTCAACAATGTGACGAAAAGAGAAGGATAAGAAGAATTTATACATCGAACCATCTTTACATGTAACAGTACGTTACAAGTTACAAACAATATAACACCCCAATCTTCGAGAGCCACCAATACTATTAAACCACCCTGTGCTAACTTACAGGTGGCCTATTAAAGCCTAATCAGCCTATTATTGTTTTCGCACCTTACACCCCTCGGTGCAAGCGCCACGGGATGTAATCTTGGTACTCAGGCAATAATACTAGACTTCTCTACCTTGGTATATACTCGTAATGTACTATTATAACACTGACATTTTAAACCGCTTCTAAGATTGATTTAAACTCGTTTGTTAAGTTATCTATAAAATTCATTGTTTCTTATTATAAAATACGTCGTCAATAGCAACGTCCTTTATACACTACTTAAAATACGCTGCTTAATTTTTCGTACCTAATATTGTTGATTCTATTACCATGGTTACTACTTACGTCAGCCTTGAGAAACATCTTTGCCTCATGATAATAATTAATAAAAGACGAATTCAGATAAAATATGCTTCAGTGATATAAAAAATCTTGAAGATAACACGGGGTTTTATAGTTTAAAGGACTCTGCCCGTTAAAACTTCGCTCCCTTCGGTCGTTCGGATTTAAATAGGCATCGCCCTAGTACCTAAATTTCACCTATAGATGGATAGTCACGTCTCGAAAGTGCGGTACAGACCATTGGAAATATAACGTGGAATGGAATCCTTCACCTGAAGACGTAGATTTACGGATTGTAATGGAATTCCTCTTTAAGTGCATTGTAGCACCAAGAAATAAAGGTCGTTTGCAAAAACAACAGGAACTTTTAACCTTCACGTTCATAAACCGTTCAAATTTAGAGAAATGGCACTCGAAAAGGAATAAATTACGAGCACAGAGTATTATGTCAAGAAACATAAAGTTTAAGCAAGTCCTTTGTTCAACTTTATATACAAAACCATCAAACGCTCACACCAGCATGCAAAAATAAAGTTTTATGTCAATAACAATTTAATTTTTGTTTTTAGAACATAATTATTCGAAAATAAACGAAAAGGTAAATATTTGTACAGGTAGGCAGTAAGAATTCTGAAATTTCGTTCCCTTTACTTTTTTTATAAGCACTCATTGAAAACATCTGATTCCATAGTTATTAAATATACAGAAATTAAGCAAATACTAGAATACTAAGAACGATATGTTCGTCTGTTTCATTTAAATTACCTGCCTAAATTTAATTTAGATCCAATTTTGCGAAACTTTTACTAATGTACATAAACTTGTTTTCCATTAATATGCCGTTTTTGTGCGTCATCCTGGGGATTATAAATTGATAGCGAATTATGTTGGAGGGGGACGGAACGTTATATAATAAGGAAACAACTAAATTGTCAATTTGTAGTGGCGAAATGATATGTTATCGATTTTTTTGGCAATTGCGTTACAGCTCCCGTAACACGTTTAGGGTGGCGCTTCGTGCCATCAGAAACCGCGAGGTATTAGTGCATTACATTCAAACTGCAGTACGGGCTCTCGATATTTATTATTAACGTGCCGTTATGGATTTTGCGTTAAGGGCGTACACTGCCGTAATCTATATTTCACATTTTCCCTCTATCGCTTGATATAACAATGACATTTTGCGCGTGATTTGGTGGAGGGTTAGGAATACAAACCTTGTATCCAATATTCTGAGAGTCGTTCTCTAAGGATTGCACGTTTTCAATTTTGCAGTCTTAAGACGTACACGTTCTGTACAATGTAGGTAATATTACACATACAACCTGACTGGTACAGCAATAAGGAAATTTTCACGTCATACTCTAAAATGCAAGGAACGTTACAGCCAGCCTCAACAAGTGTATGGTAATGGACTTTTTTCAAAACGCATTTTTCTTTCCGGTTCAAGACTAATAGCATTTTCAGTGCAACTAGTCTGGAAATACGCTTGATTAGATAGGAAGCTTGAAAGCTTTATAGTCGAACGACAAAGGCGTTCTATTTTCGCCCTTTTTGAGCAACCTGGAGAGGTTACGAAAGAATGAAACATGGAAGGTGATAAGCAAGCTTCTTTGTCAGCTTAACTACATTTAACTGACGTCATTGCTGCGAGTCACCTTAGTTATTTAAAATATAAAAGCTTCTCTTTTTCAGTCTTCCAACGTGTCTTCCCGTTGGTTCATTGGTAAGAGTATTACATGTTTAATTTTTGATTGTTGTTTCTTGTCCTTACAGTGGGCGAAACTTTAACTTTTTGTTCAACATTGACACGGTCCTATCCAGGAAGTCGCTCGTGCATATTAATGACTCTGGCCGTGGAAGCCTACACTGTGACACATCACCCTAATATATGGTGAACATGAACATACAACACGCGTGTCACATACTAAACCAGTCTTTTATTTAATGGAAATAATTACAATAAATATTCAGTGTCCTCCTTCATTTTCTAAGCAATATGCCGAATGCATTCTTGTCCACTACATACGGTAAGTATTCAATTTCTTAATTCCTGTGTATTTTCTATTTGAACTTTATAATACGCTTTGGATCTAAGGTAACTCCACGGGGTCGTACCTTATCATCCAACAGTCAGTAAAGGTTTCGCTTAGGAAACGTGTAACAAGTTCTGTAGAATGTGGAGGAACCCCTTCCATTTGGAACCGTACATTCTCAAAACGCAAGTTCTATAATTGGGGTACCAGAGGAGATTCCCGCCAATAAAAAATGGGCCAATAAGAACATGTTTATTAACCTGAAAGAACTAATTAAATACAATGCACCAATCTAAAGAACTAAGTTTCACCATAATTTGGAAACTTTCCATTCATTAATGGTTACCAAAAAGTTGCAGCGTATTGTATAAACTGGCAGCGTGTTGTTTCCCTTTGCTGGCGATTTGTGGATGAATCAGTTCTCGGATTGATCGGTATGAAAATTGAGCCATTTGAAGAAGTAAGTGAGCGGTGCAGTACATCGATCCCAGGCGTCATCAATTGATATCTTGAAATCCTACACAGTGAAGCATTTAGTATCAACGTGGGTGAAATTCTAAGGCAATAAGGTACAGAGTTTTACCTTTACTGTTTCAGTTTTGTGCGAATTATCGGTGATTTAGACTACATCGCGTAAAACTTCTTCGTGACTAGTAATGAACACTTCATTTAATAATTTAGAATCGCTAACAAACAGGGAGCTGAGTTGATAGAACACTCTCGAAATGGTGGGCTCCCTCTTGTGGTTGGTTGTGATGCAAACGCACACCATGTTGCGTGAGGAAGCACGGACCCGAACTTGAAAGGCGACCACCTTCTGGAGTACTTTCAAAAAACTAATTTGATGTTTTAAATGAGAGAGCAGTCCCTACCTCCGACATAGCGTGGAGGCAGGAGGTTATCGATTCTTCTCAATAGCTCCAGGATCACAAGTTGAAGGGTGTCTGATGGTCCGTCGCTTTCGCACCACAAGCACATTCTTTTCCAACTAAACGTGGCATCACACTGCGAGACCTGTGTCCTGTAGGTTTCGGAATCTCTGCGATGTGGCGAAACTGTTAGATCAGTTGGATGGGCAACCTTTGGTCTGTCTGAAAGCAGAGCAGGTAGAAGAGGTGGCCGCATTAGTAATCTACTCTATAACAACATCATATGAGGACAGGGATAAACTTCGGACCTCTATAGAGGCTCCCTGGCATATCCCCGAAACCTGGAGAAAGGTAAGTTGTGTACCTATCTAAGCCATGTCGTGAGAAATATTACATGGCGAAGGATTACAGGCCCAACAGCCTATCATCGTTTCTTCTCAAAGCGGTGAGAAGCTGGTGGATGCATACATCAGAAATAGGGTACTGGTCCTTAGACCACTACATCGATTCCATCATGCTTACAGGGCTGGTATGTCCACGGAGACGGATCTTCACAGCCCAAGGCTAAAGAGATGTTTGCCAGGGGATAACCCTGGGAGCGTTTCTAGATATCGAGGGTGGAGTACTTTACGGTAATTTCTCTTCATTTAACACTCACTAATTGAATTGAATACATAATTTGTATGTATCCGTTATAATTAACATTAACTGAACTCACGTGCGGTCTAATTGCTTCAAAATAAATTCATAAATACAGTCACTGGGGCGTAATTCGGGCTCTCCACTTAATTATAATTTAGGCTGCCGAACTTACGCGTCCGACTAACGTCAATTGTTTGTAACTGGAATTAAGTTTACTGGAATTACGACGGATTTCGGTAGGAAGTTCACGCACAAATGGCATGAAAATTAAACAATATAATTAACGGAATCAGAACTAAAATTCAATTAAAGGTCACATCAGCGAGCGAAAGTAGCGGCAGTCGGCGGCAACCTGGATGTGATGTCGGCGGAACGGGCGGACTCGAGAGCCCAGAAGATTAAAGCATTGCTTCTGACCAAGGTGGGCGGTTTCCGAACGGTCTCAGAGGTTTGGCACAATCCGTAGCTACAGGCAGTCAGTTGAGGCTTAGTCCAGAATTCGGCGTCCAGAAAGGCCACTAAAACACGGACACGGCAAGCATTGCCCTAACGGGAACGCAATCAATAAAAACATGAAGTAATGAGCGGTAGCTACGAGAAATCAAACGTAGGAGAAGCAAAGCAATACCCTCCTTATAAATAAAGGAATGGGAAAGTATCAAATGATTACCTTCAAAATTAAATGGAGCGGAAGAAAAGAAAAGATTCCAAATGTTGTACGCGATCACACTGAACTTACCAAAAAAGATCCTAGGTATTACAAGTACATTTCTCAACGGGTACAATAAAACTGGTCAATTATATACGGCAACTGGTTTCCTTACCTGCGGCTAAAATGGCGCTAAGCAGGTACTTCTCATGAACATAAATTGTAGTACTTCAGACAATTTGGGCTGGGTAAAGAGTTGTTGCAGCTGTTAGTTAGGCAAGCTTTAAACTTTGGTTCTGTAAACCAAAGGCCATTTCAACCCTCAATACCAATTTGCGTTTCCACTCGTTGAGCGTCGATTCTATGGTAGAAACGATGCAGTCCTTATCGAGTTTAGTAGCAATTTGGCCACAGCTTTTTCACGTAATTTTGTTCAGATAAATTCCATTGGACTATTCTGCAACGCCCGTACGCTTTCAAATTCTCGGGGAAGACTGTCTAAACCTGATTACCTCCTATCATGTCGTTAATTTAACTTTTTTACTTGCTACTTCCAACAAAAGAACGTTTAATTGAATTACAGGTCAGGTCTGAGTCTATGAGAAGGATGAGCAGTATACAGGGTGACAATTTGAAAACTTACCACCCCCCATATCTTAGTAAATAAACGAGATATTTAAAAAAATCAAAATCCGTTTCGGTAATTCGGAGGGGGAATCACAATGACATAGTTGACGACGCACCCTCTCCAACCCCCTGCGCCCCAGCCACCCAAACATTTAAATCTTAAATAGTGACCCCCCATGTGTGATACGTCGTTGGAAAGCTCTGAAAAAATGTTTTCCAACCATACCAAATAGCATTACATTTAGGTTAGTAATTATCGTGCAAATCAAAAAATAAACTAATATGATACATTTTCTAAAGTTGGCGTTTATTTTAATAAATGTTGAAAATGTTTTCCGTTATTGGTAAGACAGTATTACTATGCGATCAAAAATGAGTTGCTATGGAGTCGCTCTTTGAAATTTTTGTTACATGAAAAATCGTATTTAACTTGAACTTCCAAAGCCGAGTCGACAGCAACTCATTTTTGATCGCCAGTTATAATTTATTCTCAAACTTTTGTCGAACTTTTTCAAATGTTGGTTTTGCAATATTTCGACATTCTTGAATTATTCTCTGTCTTAGTTCGTCTAATGTTCGCCGGTTGCGTTTTAAATACGACAGTTTTCAAATGTATCATATTAGTTTATTTTTTGATTTGTACGATAATTACTAACCCAAATGTAATGCTATTTGGTATGGTTGGAAACCATTTTTTTCAGAGCTTTCCAACGACGTATCACACATGGGGGGTCACTATTTAAGATTTAAAAGTTGGGGTGGCTGGGGCGCCGGGGGTGCGTCGGCAACTATGTCATTGTGATTCCCCCTCCGAATTACCGAAACGGATTTTGATTTTTTTAAATATCTCGTTTATTTACTAAGATATGGGGGGTGGTAAGTTTTCAAATTGTCACCCTGTATAACTCTGTGTATTTATCCTATGACAACGCAGTATGTTTATCCTACGCGACTAGTTTGTTTTTATTAGAAAGATGTGGCATTACAACCTTAGTTTCGCTATATTTTTAAATTTCTCTCAGGGCATCAGGGCATGCCTGGGTTCCGATACAAACAAAATCTATATCGTACTTTCCCGACGATACTCGAAACAACTTAATTTAAAATGACAATTTAACAACATTTTCCATTTCTGTGTCTATTTGAAGTAAAATTCCCGAGATCCTATGAAACAAACCTGAATAATTTTACATACAGGATGTCCCGGCTGCTATTTCCAATGCTCAAACCGAAATTAGGTTAACAACACGTACATTTTTTACTACATGGTGGCTCGCGCTCACCTTCGCCATTTATTCAACCTAAAGAAAAGACAACCCCCTATAATTGTATAATTCAATAAACCTGAATTTATAAAATCTATAATCCTAAATCTATAAATCTGTAAACCTAAATCTATAAATTTGAATCTGTTCTTTAGGTTGGAATAATGCCGAAGAGAAGAACGCGCCATCCTGTATGTGTCAATGTTTTAATTCAGTTTAAATTTGGAGGATTTTATTACAAATAATCACGAAATTTGTATATTAATCCAAATTTGTTATTTTAATGCCTATTTTAGCTTTATTTTAATTGCTTAATTTTTTGTTTAAATTTTATACATCGTGTGAATTTGTTTATTTAAATTATAAGATGTAAAAAGTGTGCGTTACAATGTAAGAAACATCTGGTCGTTTTGCGATAAGAAATGTTATAGGACCTAATTTAATTAATGCATGTGTTCTTTATCGCCGTTGGAAAAGAAATCGAAAAGACAGGTGTACGATTTTTTGGGCATTAATTTCAGCGTAAGTGGGGACCTGGCGGAAGTAGGAGTTTGATGGAGCAATGGTTGGAGTTTGTAGTTCATATCGAAACTTAATTGTTACAAGGTTGCTTTGTGTAATAAAAGTGAAAATGTTTTCCCGTTTCAACATCCATCGCATTATAAATTAGACATTGTGTTACTTAAGCTAGTTTACAATGTTACAATAGAGTAGAAACGTGGTGAAGTTTCCTGAAGTTTTCAGCGGGTGTTTTTGTATCAGTGCTAGGTCCGTTGGATATCACACGACCGTTGTTACGGGCAAATTAAAAAAAAACTGCAAATACTTTTAAAACTTTCTTTTTTTTAATTATTCACCACCTTTGGGGAAAATGTAACGGGCTTGTGCTCCTCTATATTTTAAGTTTTTGTTCAATAGTTTTTGCGAACGAATTGAAATTGTGTGTTTATTTGAATCCATTGTACGGTCCAGATACAACTCTCATGTTCAGTTTTTTGTCTATTTGTGCCCAAGATTTATGTCAGGTGTTAAACAAAATTTGATTTGATATTTTTGGAATTTTCGGAAGTTGATCAAGGCTTCTAAATCTACTAAATTGTTTATTTTGAGTAATTATTAAGATTTTGTTTTGTACCAAATGCCGGAGATGTACGAGAAATCATAAAATTTCGAAGTTTCAATTCTTGATTTATTATAACTTTATAAACCTGCATCTATAAATCTATAAGTCTATAAACTTAAATCTATAAGATCTAACGCATCCGACTTGGGATATGTTTGTCGTAACTGGAGCCACTGCTAAAATATAAAAAAAATCGTTCCATAAACCATGAAAGGTAATTTTTTCGAGTTTTTTCGAACAATGAGGCTTAAGGAACAAGGGTGGAACTGGTTTTATATTCCATGGTAGTCTAATAAAAGATCATAACAAAAGGAATTAATTTCTACCAACCATAGCCTCCTCCTCAACTCCTTATCGTGATCGAATATAAATAATTCCTGATATCTCAAGAACAGATTACCGGGGGATGGTTCAAAGGGCGATTGAGAAGTATGGAAGAAATATATTATCTATTGTTGATGTCAAAACGAGCGAATATCTCAAAAACGCTTAGTCGAAAGAAAGTACCCCACAAATGCAAAATGAATTGTCTGGACGAAACATATCTATTGCTGAATTGAAACATCCATAAATATAGCATGCTACTACCTTATAACGCTACTATTTACTGCGCTTTATCTGCACACGAGTTGGACACAATTGATACTAAAATTGTTCGAAGTTTTTTATGGTAAACCAACACTTTTTCTTGAGGAAAATAAAACACCTCTTAATCACGCTTTTTTAATTAATGTGAGATGGCGATTGATTTGGAATTCAAAAATCGCCCAAAGTTCAGATTAATTCAGAGTGCACTAGTCGCAATCTAAAAGCATTAAATGATGTAATAAGTTGACGTCTTATTTTTAAGTGAACATAGGGATTGTATGTTCACTTTTAAGAAAAACTCACTGTATACATCACAGCTTATACATTGGTTATGATTAATGCATTGCGACAAACTTGAGGCTCGCGCACAGTTTTTACCACAGATGAAAAATTCCTACCTCAGCCCAGGTTCGAACATCCGAGCTCTGGGTTTGTAGCCCTACGCTCTACCACTGCGCTACAAAGCCAGTTGTCGGCGGGAGACGGTGAAACGATCCGGAAATACCGGGATCCCGCAGCCTTTTTGCGGGATCCCGCGGAATTTGCGGGATTGCAGAATTTATCGACCAAGCTTACCGCACCATACATTAGCAACGAATTTTGATTATTTCGCACATTTCTGTTGTTGCAATTCATTCAATAATTACGCGCAAACCTGTATATGTTATTAACTTTATTAAACAGCGAGTGTGTGCGCAAATCGAACCGTTATTCTTGTAGACAATATGTCGGACTCGTCGACAAGAAAAGACGGCAGATGTGATGCATTCTTTCCGCGAAATACAATGTATTTTCTTGAGAATATTCCGTTAACTGCACAAAATTGCTTATTTCCGAATGTTTATAAAATTTTTTGTACTCATTGAATGGAAAGATAATGTTTCCAAGCATCCTCGATGCACGGGAAAACGACTTTCCTGCATCGCGGTGTTTTTTAGTTTCCGCTGGAGAGAAGGGGTTATGCGCGTTCTTCAGTTGGTAGTACTTATTGAAGTCAACGAACGTCATGTCATGGTTAACTGTCATCTGCTGTAAAATCAATTAAACCGTTGGTTGAGGGTCTTTAGTGCAATTAATCGGAAACAGACGTACACTAAGTTTTACGTAAATATATAAACAAGAACTTATAACGCAATCAAATTATTTTTCAGAATTGGAACTCAAGAAAAAGTAAAATTTATTGTTAAAACGTCTTAAAATGTGACCAGTGATATTCTGCAACTATTCGCATATGCAGTTTAAGAAAGCACATATTAACACACACAAAGCTTCCAAGGATTTTAAATGTAATGAGTGTATTTACGCAACTCAAGATAAATCAAATTTGAGAACACATTTGTTCACACATGTCTTCTGGGAATATTAAATACGATCAGTACACTTACGCGACCAATAAGAGCACTCTTTTCAAAGCATATTTGTTAACATTGAAGACTTCCAAGGATATTCAGTGCAAACCATGATGCAATGCCGTGACCAGTAGTAGCACTCATTGCAAAGGCAAAATATGTATTAACCAAAGATGTGGAAGTTTTAAATGTGACCAGTGCAATTAAAAGTGGGTAGTTACAAAATTATGTTACCAACCAAACATATGATTGTGTTACCAACTCATGATTAAAAAAAAACTAATTTACAAAACTTTATTAATTTTGACCTTTTTTTACGCAATTCGTTACAAAAAATATTGTACCTAACTCGTTCGGAAAGAATTTTCCCGCATTCGCACTAAATGCAGCACTCCCTACGGTCGTGCTGCAAACAAAGTGCTCATGCGGGAAAATTAACTTACCGAACTTGTTAGGTAAATAACTATTTCGTGATCCCGCAAATACCGGGATCCCGCGGGATTACTATCTAATGATCCATCAAATACCGGGATCTAAATGTTGCTGCGGGATTGCATTCCCTAGGCGCCACCAAGCGAAGATCTTGGGCTTGGTCGAGATCGACGGTAGCCACGGACGGGTAAGTCGGTGTCGATGGCCTCTGAGGTACTCTCAATTGGAGAAACGGTAGCTCCAGGAATCCGGCGGTCGGAACTAGCAAACGGCGGCGGTCACTTCGGTAACTTGCGAAAATTAACGGAGCAGAAAATGAAAAACAACATGCCTGTGATTCTAATGCAAATGCAAAGATGCCAACAAAACCCACCGTTCACCTTATAAAGAAATCGGAATTTTGGGACAGTGGAATAGAGAATTTCCATCTCTTCGCTGTATTCATTACTAGAGCGGTGCAAATTAATTCGGTTTTTAATGAATTACTCGGCCCGTAGTTATCGGAAAAATATAAGATGGACATCGGACTTCTCGTCTTTTAAGCGCGCTCATTTTGATATAACTTTGGACGCCGCCAGCGCCGTTCCTATTGCTAATTGGAATGTTATTTCCATCGGCGATAACTAGTGCGCTTATCGAAACTTGCAGGCAAACGGTCTGTGCGGAAAGTAGTTTCTATCCTAGTTTTCGCTTATTATGGCAATCTAAAATGTTTAATACTTAATTGACGGCGGTGAAATATCAAAATATTAATTATCTCTCTTCTTCTCTGGCATGAGAGCTTCCGGTGACTGTAATAATAATTTAAATATTCCTACCGGAACGGTCGGAAAAACTGCTGAATTCATTATAGAACGTACGTACTTGGCGGTAAAATAAAGAATTACACAAAATGTAAATGCATAGGTACAACTGCGAGGTGGAGAACGGGTGCTTCGTTACAGCATATAATGTAAATCTGATAAAGTTGAATACTTAAATACCTGCTTATATGTCACTTTTATTCAAAGATTCTAAATACAGAAGAATTTTCTGTTCCTTCGATGGTTTTAGAAGTTAAACTAATTTCTGGTTTGATTTAACTTAAGGAAAACTTTGAAACTTTTTACCTGTTAAGTCTCCCGATAAAGGGGAGTCTGTTGGTTCAAGAGAAAAAGGAAATCGTATCGTAAATAAATAAAGAATATTTTCTGAATTTGTATTTATTCACTACCTTTTATCACGAGGCCGAAGAAAGCAGCAGCCCGGCAACTCTAGCAACAAAAATCGTATTTACTTGTGAAGTACCTACAACAAAAGGACTGATCCCAGAATTCCGAAGATACGAGAAAGAGGCATGGGCCGCAACTTCCGTTCACTATCTGAGGTGTATTGAAAATTATACTAGAAAAGGACTCAAATTGGTTGCCGAGAGAAGAGAAATAAGTGTACGTGTACATGTCTGTGAAGTTGGCCTGGATAAAATAGCCCGGCAGCATCGCACCATGCTAGATCGTTATTGCTTTGTTAGTGCTCGTTAGTGCCTCATAAGTTAACATAAGGGCTCAAACCGTTTTCTCAAAATAAAAATTTTTTTTTGTTCGGGTCAAGTTCACGTGTGCCCGGACAATGACTCCAATTTGCATCAAATTTTGTAGATCGTTAGTGCTTCGTTAGTGCTTATTAGTGCTTCATAATTCAACGTTAGGACTCAAACCGTTTTCTCAGAATACCTTTTTTATTTGTTCGGGCTAACTTCACGTTTGCCCGGACAATGACTCCAATTTGCATCAAATTTTGTAAATCGTTAGTGCTTGGTCAGTGCTTGTTGGTGCTTCATAATTTAACGTTAGGACCCGAACAGTTTTCTCAGAATAAATTTTTTTATTGATTCGAGCCAACTTCACGCTTTCCCGGACAATGACTCCAATTTGCATCAAATTTTGTAAATTGTTAGTGCTTGGTCAGTGCCTGTTGGTGCTTCATAATTCAACGTTAGGAGCCAAACCGTTTTTTTTAAATAAATGTTTTTTTGTTTGGGCCCACTTCACTTTTGCCCGAGCAGTACCTTTCCAATAAATTAAATTGTACCTATACATAATATATCGTACGATTAAATAAATTAAGACATTACAAATTGACATTTGTATCCAAATGCAAGAAAGACATAAAGATGAAAAGATGCAAAACTAAAATAGTTAATGTGAAGAGCAAAATAGAGGTAATAATTTCAGGAATTAGTGAAATTATAGTCTATTTTATGCTCCAAATATAGAATTCTACAAAACAAGTTTACCTAACATAAATAGATAATGTGTACCTAATTAATAACATATCGATATAAAACAACAAAAGCAAATACAAGTATAATTAGAACTCAAACAATCTAAAAGTATATCTCCATTAATGAAAAGTGTTGTGGCAGTGGTCAAAGTGGCCTTATCAGTGCCAACTCCCGTTGTCGAACGAAGGTTGGGGGGAGGGGGGGGGCGCAAAACACCGCCGAACATAAAAACGAACATTAGGGCGCAGGCATTTGGACGCGGACATTAGGACGCAGACATTGGGACGCAGACACTGATGGGGCGCGGACATTAGGACACAGATCCTAGACTAGGACTAGACGTTGTAGCGCATACACAGATGAAATAAGTAAAATAACATGGTTTACTTGTTATACCTTTTATTTTCCTACCCGTGATCTAATCTCTGCTTTGTATGGTGATCTACATGATGCTTGCGTTCTAATGTCCACGTCCCGTTGTCCGCGTCTCAATGTCTGCGTCCTAATGTCCACGGCCTATCGTTTGCGGTCTATTCCCTTTGCGGTCTACTGCCTTGCAGTCGAATGCCATAGCGCCGTGATTTCGTTTCAAAGGCAAAAATTTGTTTGGTAAATTTTAGAGCAAACCGTCTTTTTCATAATTTTTACGTTTTGCGTTTTTATTCAGTACTTGCCTTACATGGTATGTAGCAAAATATGTTGTTAATAGTTTTCATCATTTGAAATCACTTAATGGAACTTTCTCGGAGCACGGAGTGTACCGCGTCGTTCTAAAGGCTTTCTATTGGCCAATTTGAATTATTTTGAATATATAATTCTCAACTATTACAATTAGCAAAATAATTAATTCTACTGCTGTTTTAATTAATTTTATATACATTCGTCTTCGTCCTATAAAAGGAATAATTCTTATCACCCAACAATGCTGTTTGTATGTTACGACACTGGCAGGCATGTCTTGGTGACAAATGGTCACAGTTTTATTGAAAGTATTACCTGTCCTCTCTCTTTTCTAGTCTAAGGCTATAGACATATTCAGGCTGCACTACAGCACTTGATTAAGAAAGCAGACTCGTCCGCCATTTTGGAGCCCACTGACAGTCTGTCAGATATTACGCTGTGTTGCTTGATCGTTATGTTGTGTTATGTTGCCAAGGTAACTTACTGTCATGAGAAGTACGTGTTTTGCAAGCGTCAATTGTCAGTGGGCTCCAAAATGGCGGACGAGCCAGTTGTGGTATATATAGGTAGTAGCTATAGACTAGACAGTTACGTCACCGTCCGCCCCGTCAAAATTTGTAAACGAGAATATTTTACGTTTCGTTGACGGTGCGGTAACGGAACGGTGACGGTACGTATAGATGAATCGCGCTGCATGCCAATGTGAAAAGAGCTACGTCAAAAATGAAGTTTGTTCCCAACAGGAAACTGTATTTTAAGAAAGCGGTTTGGGTTCTAACATTGAATTCTAAAGCACTAACGAAGCACTAACGATTTATAAAATTTGATGCAAATTGGAGTCATTGTCCGGGAAAACGTGAAGTTGGCTCGAATCAATAAAAAATTTATTCTGAGAAAACTGTTCGGGTCCTAACGTTAAATTATGAAGCACCAACAAGCACTGACCAAGCACTAACGATTTACAAAATTTGATGCAAATTGGAGTCATTGTCCGGGCAAACGTGAAGTTAGCCCGAATAAATAAAAAAGGTATTCTGAGAAAACGGTTTGAGCCCTAACGTTGAATTATGAAGCACTAATAAGCACTAACAAAGCACTAACGATCTACAAAATTTGATGCAAATTGGAGTCATTGTCCGGGCAAACGTGAAGTTGACCCGAACAAAAAAAAAATTTTGAGAAAACGGTTTGAGCCCTTATGTTAACTTGTGAGGCACTAACGAGCACTAACAAAGCACTAACGATCTAGCATGGTGCGATGCCGCCGGGCTATTTTATCCAGGCCAATTTCACAGACATTACGTGTACGTAAGACCGTAAGCACAGTCACGGCATAGCGACCTCACCGAGTCATTTAGGTAGTGATATAACAGCACAATAAAACATATTCCTTCGTTCGCGTTCGTGATTAGGTTCTTCCACAATAAAGTGGATAACAAAATTGTAAGTTATGGTTCATAAAAAATCACTTCCAACTTGTAATGTACAAAAAAAAACTTTCCTTATATAAGCTGCTTTTTCCAGGCAAACGTGCATAAAAATATCGTGAAAACTTTAACCATTAAAGGACTTTGTTAAAAAAATCTACTGAAACGAAAAATGTAAATTACCTGTCGATACAAGAAAAATGTTGCGTGTCAAATCAGCGCCTATGTTAAGGAAACTGTAAATATAACAATTGCGTTAAGAAATGTTTTCCCTGCATGCCCATTTTGAACAACCTCAACGTGTTTTTGGGGAATACCGTTTCCAATGAGTGTTAAAATAAATCTCTCATCAGCACGTATAAGCGATATAAAAAGGGATGCAAAAGGTCGAGCGTTCCATCATGGAGAGAAAGTAGCATCGTTCACAAATTAAGTTACGCCGTTAATCTAGTCAAATATAAAAAGGTCAAAAGTGACTGTATTTTCGTTAGCCTCTGAAGGTAAAGTACGTAATTCCAATACGTTTCTATTGGTGATGCAAGGAGTTGATTGTTAAAGTGAATTTTACGGAACGTAAAACAAAGTTTGCCGAGCTTAAAAGTAAACGACATTTTCAATAATGTTGCGAGTCGCGCAGCTTAAATATGGTTTACAAATCTCTATCAATTCTGCTATGCTTACATTTAATCATGAAAGTTAATATTTAACTACGACTGATCGAATATTGATTGATCGTTTGTTGGTCATAATTTTAAACTAGCGAGATTTTTTTATCCTGCCGCTTGCATACAGAAGCGATCGTTTCGGAAGTTATCATTGGAGTGTCTCCATTCATGCAAACCTAATCTATCACAAATATCATCCCCATCCCCGGGAAATTTCTCCCTTTAGGATGCCGACAATATTGCAATATAATATAGAGATATATGAATGTGAGCGACTTTTTTTTCCAAAAGCCAAGATTTAGCGGGCGTATTTTATATTTGAATTGATTTCTTTGAACAAATATATTCATAGAATATATATACCTGAAATTGTTAATACTCCCTTAGGCGTATTTTAAGGTACATCTACATTTCCGCGTTTATGAAAAATTGATATAGGTAGGCCTTTAGATTGGCAACACGGTGGTATTATACATACGTTATTCCTTAAAAGGGGCGGCTGCCTACACCACTTTTACATCTAACAGTTCGGAAACCCGTTATTTATAAGAAACACAAACACATTTTAAGAAAACCAACATGTTGCCACAAGGCACTTTTTGTTTGTTTGTTTAATAGATGTTAATGCACACAGTAAAATGTCTTCTATGTTGTTCTAAGATATTGATTTAAAGAAATTTTATCTAGAGGTCCTTGTAAAATTTATTAATCCAGCGCTTTTAGGTGTGCAGTTTTATTTGCATTGCTGCTCTATAGTTGTTGGGTTATCCAAATGTTAAGAATGGTATTCCAGCTACACGAAAATCCTTTCATACCTGTTCTCGATATTATAAAATTGAAAATCTTCTCTTGTCCCAATCTCGTATTTATTATTTTAATTTTTTGCCGTGTCATACAAATGTTGCGCTGTTACAGCTTTCCAATAATGACTGAAATTTTCCGTGTGTATAACCGATGGACAAATAGAAATCGATTCATCATCTCATGACCATCAATCACCTTAGTACATCTAACAAGTAAGATAGTAAATTAAGATTCCGTGTCACTGATTTTCATCTCTAAAATCTTATTACAATTTCTTCAAATGCTTTTTTCAGTCAATAGCAAAATAATTGTTTGGGCTGAGTAGAAAAGGGACACAACACCCACCACTTTTTGTGGTGCAAGGACATGCCCGTGGTGAGGGGAGTTCCCCCTGTGGTGACGTAAGTAAGGGGTGACCTTGTTTTGTAGTGCAAGGACGTCGTCTCTGGGAAGGTGATTTTCCGGTGATATAATCGCCGAGTAACCTTGTTTTGTGGTGCAGGGACGTGTCCCTGAGTTCTCGCCGGCGAAAAAACTCTGGGCACGCGCTCGATCGTTATGGTTATCGCAATGAGATTAATTCGGTCGTTAGCTATGTGCAATTTATTATTATTATTATTATTACAAATAAATAAAAATTAGTGCAGTATTAAATAGTTGAGGGTAAGACCTTGACCCCCATATTATATAAGTTAAATAATCCGCGTTAAAAGAGAGCGGAAGAGGAGAGGGATGCTAAATTGCAAACCTGAGCTGCTTTTTAAAAAAAGCGCATTCTAACTTTTACAAAAAAGAAAAACCAAAGCATTCAATAAAGCAAAACAAAAAAGGTTCTGTAATTGCACATAACGTTCTTCTCTTGTTTGAAAATCCAAAAGTTTACACAATATCCACACGCGAAAGGGATGCACCGACAATGATATGCGGTCGCATACTGACAGGAATTAGAAAGTATTTCTTTACAAAGCAATTATAGTAAAGTAATTTCCGAACCTCTTCATTTCTTAGGAGTGAACTACTCTGCCAATACCCATAAAATTACATATTAAACGTTTAATGTGAGTACAATTTGGTCCAGATAAGTTCAGTAATGATAGGCCTTTGGAACATATTTCAGAATATTTCAACGCTTAAAAACAACCCTTACTGTGGTTTAATAGAAAAAAACGTTTTAAACGTCTATATCTCACTTAATTTTTGTCATACAGAAATTTCCCGGTGAGGAAAATGTTTAGATTAAAAAGTTTAGATTAAAAATGCTACAATTGGATGTTTTAGCATTTTTTACCTATCGCCAGTTATTTTGTAGAAATTAGATGATGATTAATGTATCATTTCTTCAAGACAGAAAATACAGAAACAATCGCATAAGCTGACTTCGTAAAACTTGTTTGCAAATATTTGGATTTCGTCAGAAAAATTGATTCTCGTTTTAATTGTGGCGTTGCTTTTAATTGGCGGAAATAATTCGCGAACTTGGGCTCTGATTGGTCGATTACTGCGGTCTTAGCTGAACTAATTTCATTATTTCTTTGAAATTAAGGACTTTGATTATGGTCAATTAATTATTTCTGGCACGCGATTTAATTATAATTTTGAGAATCAGGTCAATTTATGACTGTTGTTATTGTTGCAAATAAGTATTAAATAATTAAAGATGAAAGCTTGGATTCCACGTGATATAAATTAAATAATTTGTGTGAAAGGGAGCTGTATAGAAAGAAAAAAATGGCAAATTATACATTTCAAATTTTACAAAGAAAAAAAGCAAAGCGTTCAAGTAAAACAAAACAAGTTAAAAAGTAATCGTAAACGATTTACAAAAAGCACATTTCCACTTGTATTCATTTCCCATTTTTAAGATGCTGTTAAAATCGTAAAAATCCGGCCACAGATATGAAAGATAGTGCACATGTACAATCCATTTTTGACGTGCTACCTCAATTTCTGTTTATAAGAAGAATTTCATTTCAATACTTTTCTAAATAAGAAAGTTATGGAACTGCGCATGCGCAAATCTAAATTTTGAAACTAACGTTAGATTTTCCTTTGTTCCAAGCGCCTATGTATCAAATTTCATTTAAATGCTTCCATAAATAAAAAAGTTTGCAATTCGGTTTATAAATGGTCGAGATGCGAAAAGGGCACTGTGAATTTTGAATCGATTCGACTCAACTTTTGGCATTGCGTATTATATTATGGCGAAAGCTATATGCCCATACTGAATCAAGCACGTAGTAACCAAGGTTTTTTCACCGGGGAGTACGATCTTGCACCACAAAACAAGGTCACTCCTTAGTTGCGTTACCCGTAGGAATTCCCATCACCGCGTGCACGACCTTGCGCCACAAAAAAAGGGGTTGAATAATAAACTAATTACGTAAAACACATCTTTTGTGACACTATAATCTACAGGGTGTTCTTTAAAAAGTACACAAGGTGCGGATGTAGGATCTAAAAATGAAACAATTGGGTTAGCCACGTGTCAATAATACAAGCGAATCGGGGCCGTCTCGGGCAACAGATTGGATAAAAATAGGAGCTCGCGGTTGGGCGAAAATCATTTCGGAAGCTATCAAAACTTTGCGATTTGGGAAAATTTTGTTGGGGCTCTTTTCTCAACAAAAATAACCGTGTACATCATATCCCGACTCGCTTTCCGAAACACTGCGTGGATATTTATAAGCCTTGATCGACATCGCCAATACGAACTGGCCTGCTGATATCTTTGACTTAGTGGGTTGTTGAGATTGCTGAAGCGTGGGGGTGAATATATTTCATCGGGAACGAACTGAACATCCAATTGTTAACATGTTGGGGTTTTTCATTTCCCGTAAAGAAAGAAGCTGCATATACCAAAGAACGCTTACCTTGCCCTAGGGCAATTTTCCCCTACGAGGGAATCTCTGGATATCTACGCTATTTCTAACTAATACACACAAAAAAAGTATTGTGATTTTGTAACTAATGGTTGCAAAATATATTTTGCAAATAGAAAGAGGTTCCACCCTGTATATAAAACTTACGACGATACATACATTTTTGAGAGTTGACAACCATGCAATTTCTAGGTGGGAAAAAGCTGCCTGCGCCATCTGAAAAGCACGAACGGGGGTTACGTTGATCATCTTGTCTTGAATCGCGATCGTGAACACGTCGCTCCATAAATGTTTGGTGTTATTTTGTGTTATTTAATGCAGGTAGTAATTTTTGCATTTCTTTATATCGTATTTGTGTTTTTATAACGCATTTTATATTTTTTGTGTGTTTCAATCTTTGTTTTTGAAATTTACTTGGTTTAACCGTAATGCAGAATCACATGTGTGATACCGTTATGCTATTGTTTGTAATTGTTTACGTTTTTGGTGTAATGCTTGCTTAATTTATGTTTATTGATGTTGATTAGTCGGCATTGTCCCTGAAGTAACATTCATGTAAGTTTTGATAATTTTATTTTAATATGTGGAAATTACCGATTCGTTTGATGTATGTACTGACTTGTTGTTTGTTACTAACAATTTTCTCTGTGAATGAAGCAGTCACAGGTAAAAACTGTAACCATTTGAAGTACGACACCTAATTCCGTGATTGTCTTTGACATCCAACGGTAGGCTCGAAACCCCGAAACCAGGGGCGGGTTACCCATCTTGCAGGAGCGGGATTACGCTACTCAAAGCTCTTCAGTTTAGAATCTATGTGCGATAAATGAGTGGCGATTCAGTAATTTCCACATATCTTGTTTTTAGTTAAATTTGCCTACAAGACCATATAATTTTCCAACTTGCTTTTAACAAAAGGACTTTATTGCACCAAAGATACTGTACTATTAACCCTTTCTTGCTTTTAACCTTGAGTGTAACCAACATTGTGTATATACATTTACTATCTTTGTTAACTACTGCTTAAACTTTTACAAAATATTTTGTTAATTAACTTTTGGACTGTATTAATCAAACTGCGTCGTACTCTTTTTACCCTTAGCAGTTACTTTTGCGAGAATACGACACCTTTTGGGTTTGCTTGCTTTGTTTATATTAATGTACATCAGGTCAAAGCGTTGCCTACAACTAACGTAAGGGGGCCCTGTCTTAGATGTTTGATCACGTGCCACTTTTCAAATTTAAGCGGGATCTTGTTTAGTTTTGGAGGGAATAGTCATTCGGGTGGCCATTTTTAAACGTTGCCGGGTTGACTTTATTTCCGTGTTCTTGTAGTGTGAAGTTAGCGTAGTAACCTGGGGGTTAAGTACACTACACCTTCATTAAAAAAATCAGGACAAAAACATTATTTCCGTTTCTTTCGCAAATTACAAAATACCGATAGGGCGTATTAATATGAGTAGGAACAAGGACAAAATTAAGGGTAATCTAAAAAACAAAAAAATTATAAATTAAATTTGGTTTTATAGAACTCAATTGCCATTACTTTTTACCAATGGTGGCAGAATGCAATTATCGAGATTTGTTGCGGTAAATTTAATCATAATAGATCAGTGAGCAATATAGGAATACCAAACGTGAAAAATGTCGCTCCATGTAAATTGGAAATCTTTAAATTACAGATTACCTGCAGATAAAAAACTAATACAGCAAAACGAAAAATAAGTGGTTAGAACTGTAGGGTTGTTAAAAGGGAAAACGGCCAGAACGATGATCTTTAGAGTGATACAGTATCCAATTTCCGTATAGAAATAGGATTATGAGCTAAAATTCAGAAAACGAAATTAAAGCAAGTTGATTTAAGATACACACAAACGGCGTGGTATACGTAAGACCGATAATACCAGTAATCATTGAAAATTTAATGAATCCTACGTTGGGCGGCGACATTTTCAAAGGCCGCCTAAGTTTATTTTATATAAAAGCTTTATATCTCGCACACGTTTTGGTTTTTTCAACTGAAACTGTCCTAAAGCTATTTGAATAGTGCCAGGCGTACTACTCTCGCAGGAAATTTCTCGAAACGCGATTTTCATACGAAAATCGACTCGTTTTAAATTTCGTCACACATAATACAGTGGGCTGGGCGTAAAAATGACTTCTAAACGCATCCGCGGTAATCCGTCTTTATGAATATTTAAATTGCCTTCAATAATCTTTGCGGTCTTTCTCCCATACATAAATTATTCAGTAATACGGGAGGAGCACGTGGAATAGGGATTCAATTATCACTCGAAATGAGTCCGTAATACCAGCCTATAAATTTGTTTGCAATTGGGTGTTTCGGAGCGATACAAAATTAATGCCTCACAGCCGTAATAAATCCTATTAGGAAAACTTGTGTAGGTAAAATAGACACTGCCTCTAGCGGTGATATTAGTACAATAATGAAACAGTGAACACAAGCTGCATCCTTTTTAAATATGACAAAAAATTACATCAAAGTCACTTATTTCGCTAGAGTTCGAAGGGTTCCCCTTTTGAAATTAGTGGGTAACAAATAAGTCTTAGAGGTTTGTTTGCTATACCGGGTGATTAAAAATGAATGCAGACAGTTTCAATTTGGTGGTAATGATTATCACTTGTAAAACTAAGTATGTCGACGGCTAGCTCATGACTATTAACCTTTAAGCAAAGTGGACCTTTTCTATGTACTTGAAATGATGGTTTCGTAGCTTAGTCCTCTTCTAGCCGCTGAAAACAAATCTGACCTTCAGTGAAGGATAACAAAAAAAGTACCCAAAAACTTAGTACATTTGTATATACCGTATAACGTACGTTTTAAGTTGGCGCTGCCTTAACTCAAATCCGCCGCATAAACGGCCCACTAGTGTAACCAACTAGTATCTCCTCAAGGTTAGAAAATAAAATTAAAGCTTAAGATTTTCCACAGGGGTAGTTCTTTCTTGACATCCGATCTCAACTTAGCAATGGGGTCAAGTGGCACTTCATTCTTAAATCTCCCCGTATGAAATTGAGAAAATACAAAGGTAGTAATAACAACGAAGTCAAATTAACAAAAGACTGGTTTATTCTAAGTAATGTCAATCCAAACACGTTAGTTACACAAAATATCCTAATTTATATGATTTTCCACAAACCGCGTATGTTCAACTCCCCATAAAACTCACAATTAACTTCCCCCTAAAGAATAAATTTCATGTCAATAATGACCGATTACACTAATTACTGAATCTCAAAACAATTTTCCACACATAAATTGATATTCCAGGCATAAATTCGCACATATAGAACAAGACAAGCAAAACAAGACCACGCTTAATAAACTGGCTGTTGACGCCAAGAAGTCAGGTCAGTTGCTACGTATCGTGTATAGAACTTGAACCCTAAAAGAAATCAAAGGTAATCCTTTGATGACATCAAATTTACCTACCTCTTAGATTAGAAGGCTAATCGTAGATGAAGCAAAGATTGCCGGTGGCAATTAGATTACAACATATTACAGCCGAAACCTAAAGAAGGTTGACGATAAATAAACGAAATGCAACATGGCGGTACTTACGTCTAAAGTGAAAAACGCATATTAAACCATCACTGGGAGCACAGGCGAATGCCGTCCAAACTAATCACTTCGAAATTCCCAAATTATGAATCAATGTATATTCGGAAGATGGAAATTAGAATTCCATGCGTTCTACATTACGTTTTCGACTGTTTTTTGTAATCGACGTGTATTTCGATGCTGCTTACGAAGAAAAGGGCATGAAAATGGAATCAAGGCAAAGAAAATGCGCTGTCATTTCTGCGCGGAATTTTGAACTAACCAATATGCATATAAAACAATATGTCGTGCATATCTGTCACAGGCGTCCAAAATGAATTAATTCTAGAAGAGGGTGAAGTTTTGTAGTATACCATTTTTGTCGAAAACAAGGAGGGATTTTGACGATGAAGTTCATAACTTCGTAGTTCAATATACCAGTGGGTTTATTTTCCTGCTGTTTTTTTGTATCTCAATTTCAAAAGTCACGTCGAAAGGCAAGTTCTATGGTATAGGGTTAGTTGGTATGCAAATAAAAAGTGGGAGGATTTTACACACACAACCAACTGCTTTTTTTCTATTCATTTTGTTAAATACGCATCATTTCGTTCTATCTTAAGAAACAGGACAACAAATTGGGCATCGAGGTGCATTCCAATTATAGGTGACTTATCCTATACTTACCGTTGGCAACTCTGGCAAAAAAAATCTGCAAGCAGAGCCACCTACCTCTCAAGTCGAAACGATGGAAGTTTCGCGGCACTTTTGAATTTGGATGGCAGTTGGCTCGATATGGATGGCACGAATGAACTTCTACGTTGTGTAATCTGTTCTATATGAGGTGGGACCTGAGACATCATCGGGAAGGGAATTAAATAACGACAGAACTTTTGTGCGTAAGAGATAACAAGAATAATTAAATATATTAACGCACACAACAAGACCATGCCAGGGAAACCTTCTACGGGACAAAAACCCCGGCATAGGCTACACAAAACATGAAATAAATCACCTACAGCAATAAAATGCAAGAGAAAATACACATAAATAAAACATCTCAAATTGTATGACAAAAATCGGATAATCAAATCAAATGCAATTAAACAAGTTCATAAAAACAAAATACACAAGACATCATAAACGCAGTGGAAAACATCGAAACATCAAATAAGAGAGCCCCCCTTCGTATAGCTAACGCACAAGAACTGCAGCGCGCCACGAACATGAAAGTAACAGATACAGCGAATAATCAAACTGTATTAGGTACTTCCTCCATGGAACAGTTACGGATTAATCGAACGGAGCAACATCGCACTGATAATCAACCCCTCATGAATACACGAATAAATACTTAATAAAACAAATTAATGGTATAATCACCTGTACAGTATAACAAACAAACATAATTCAGATAACGGTACTCAAAACAAACGCATGGAGTACGCCATGATTCAGATATCGTAGTTTATGCAAAATCAGCAAAATGTAAATAATATCAAATTGTGGCACAAAATTCAATTATTAATAGCTAGTACAAAAAAGAACAAAATGGTTACTACCTGTAAATACACCTTCAAAACACCATCACCAAAATAATCAAGAATAAAAAAAACCGAGAAAGGGTAATGCCTTCCGTCGACCTCGTCGCCATCTTCTTCATTCTCCCCTAGCTTTGTTAGGAAAATCCCCTAGTATTCGGCAATTGCGAAAAAACGGTCGATTGGTTATATACAGAGCATTATCATATTTTTGTTTCAGATGCAAAGATGTGTTGCCTAACCATAAGGGTGGATTATCACAACGTGTATTAAATTTTAAAAAAGAACAGGAAAAGAATCGAAACAATTTTCCATGTTTTAGAAAAAGCATCATTCCCCAAAAAATAAGCGTTATCTACTTTATAATAAAGGTAAGTCTTTATATAGGACCTCTGAGAAAATGCTAAAATTCGGTAACCTGTAAAACTACCGCCACTTGTGAATGTGAGCTGCGGTAAAACACACCCTAGTAATTATAAAATGCATAGTATTCATAAAAGAAAAAAAAATGAGTATCACTGTTATCCACAAAAGCCCATGTTTCGCAAGAGCCATGGTGTATCGTAAGTCGTACAGTTCTACAATAGAAACCTTAGCAGAGCGTACCAAAATCAATATTAGAAAACAGACACCAGACAGGTTGATCTTTCAATTTTGTCTATTTGTTTATTTGGACACAGCGGTAACTTTAGAATTGATATTTTGACGAAACTAACTTGTACGTGGAAAGTTTCTGAGCATAGTTCTGTTTTGTTGCGTGCAGGTCCTTAGATACAAGTTAAAGTCAAACGTTATTTTACCTCCTCTTAATTTGAATGCCTACCAGAAATCTACGTCAACCAACTTTTTCGGTCGCCACGAGTCATTTACTTGGGATAGAACAAATAAACAATCCGAGATCACGCTATACCAATTCAGACAAGCGAAGTTATATTATGTCCTTTACTACTTAATAAAACCTCAAAATAATTCTCAGAATAAATTTAAGGACAGTGATTTTACAATACTACCCTCTTAGGCAACATCGTTAGCGTTGTTTACTCACATTTCTTCAAAAAGTAGTTACTTTTGCAACTTAAACTTTTCGAAAGCAATCCACATTACGTTTTCAAACAAATTAGACCTCTGTTCTTAAAGTTATTTAGTGACACGGAACAAATTACGGTACTTAAAGTAAACAGACCAAGATTTCCGAGATATGTGAATCCATCAGTTTGTTGTTTGAAAAGTTTCGAAAGCGTGTGTTCTCGATGATGATTTGTAACTCTCAAAGAAATATTCAAATGTCATAACTTATTTATGAAATTATAAATAATGTAAGGTATTTTAAATATTTGAAATCCACTAAAAGCTTTTAAAGCTTGTCAAAAAAAGTTACAAAATTATTTTTCAATTACTTATTTTCGATTCTTTATTCGTACGATGTATTTACATACATTAAAAATGAATTTCTGCAATTTACTCCGCCAAAGGCAGGGAATTATTCAAATTGGTAGGAAATTGTAAATGATTTTTGTGGATTGAGGAATAAATAACATCTGCTTCTGAGACAGGTGAATTGATAGACCTCATTTATAGCAATGGACGAAAGCATACAACGTGTGCATTAATGCGATTTAAACGGCGAAATCTCTCTTTCGGATGTGGGACAACGCGATCTCTATTTCGTTGGGGCATTATGCTAAGTGCGTGCAGTATGGAAGCATGGAATATTAAAGTATAAAAAAATGCGTCCATTGTTCAAGAGTCTAAAGCATTAAACAGATGTCGCAAATTGGGGATATAACATTTTTGCCTCCCCACTACTAACAGGCCGAGACTTTTCCAGGAAATACCCCCTGACATCCAACTCGATATTGGTGAAGAACCTAGCTCCATTTCATACCATGCAATTACCGGTGGTATTAGCATACCCTCTTATCTCAAAGCTATCATCTTCTCCTTTCTCGAAAACAGAAGCTTTGAAGTCAAAATCCATTCGACGTTATCTGACATTAAAAATATCCGAGCCGGAGTTCCACAGGGCAGCATCCTGGGTCCATTACTCTTTAATCTATACACATCCGACACTCCTGAAATTAACGCTACACTAGCTACCTTCGCCGACGATACGGCCGTTTTTACTCAAGCTACAAACCTAAACGAGGCAGTAATAGTACTGCAAGTAGCTATTGATAATCTGTGTGCCTGGTTTAAAAAATGGAATATCCAAATAAATCCTGATAAATGCCAAGCCAAGGTGTTTACATTACGAAGATTCAACGATACTCCTAGTATTCATGTCAATAGTAAAGTAATATCCTGGATGGACAAAGACTCAGCCGCTAAATATTTAGGAGTACATTTAGACACCCGACTAAGCTGGAAGTACCATATAAACCAAAAATTAATTCAGAGTTATAATAGGCTAAAGCAACTCTACCCGCTAATAAACAGAAAATCAACCCTAAAAATAGAATGTACGGTCTTACTATACAAGAGCTTATTACGACCTTTAGCATTATACGCTTCACCGGTTTGGTGCAACACATCTAAAACAAATATGCAAAAACTGCAGCGATTCCAAAAAAAGGTGCTGCGTACCGCTGTCAACGCACCATGGTATATTAGGAACACCCAGCTACATTTAGAGTTAGGAGTAATGCCTATCCAAGAATATATTAATAAATGTGCCAAAAAGTTTATTACTAACTCAAGTGCGTGCAGTGGTGCGGTGTTCTATGAACTATTTCAACCAAATATCCACACCAGACTCAAACGCAGGTTACCCCAAGACGTTATTTTATCAGGCGACGAAGAAGATTAGCTTATTATTGGTTAACTTTCCTAGGGACTGCTACTTAGTCTCTCTAAGTCACGATACACAGTCATACTGAATCTTATCACTGCTATGTATAACAAACTTATGATTGTTGATCTGGCAATAAATTTATAAAAAAAAAAATCCATAACCACATTGGGGGAGTGTTTGAACTTAAAAATTATCCAGTCTCCCCGGCTTTGTTGAAGAAGATAGACGTTGAATTGCAGCAAATGTTGGATAAGGGTGTCGTCGAACCCTCTACGAATCCTTGGAATGGCCCGATTGTGATGGTAAAAAAAGGATGAATCATGGAGGCTCTGTGTCGACTTTCGTCAACTCAGTAAAGTTACTAGGCGCGACGCCTACCCTTTCCCGGTCGTTTCGCACATCCTAGATTGTCTACGGGATACCAGATTTCTAACCAGTTTGGACATAAGGTCGGTTTATTGAAAAATCCGTCTTACCGAGAATTCTAGACTGTTGGCAACTTTTACGGTACCCTTCCGTAGCCTGTATCAATTTAAACGAGTTCCCTTTGGGTTTCACACTTAAATAAATAAAGGGTAGATTTGACATCGTTCTGGTGTAAATATCTTTCCGATATAATAATCGTTACGCCTACTTTCGACCAACATATTGAGGTTCTGAGCAAAGTATTAGGGCGTTTGAAAGCTGCAAAACTAATCCCGAATAGAAAGAAATGTCAATATTGTCGGAGTGGGCTGAAATACTTAGGGTATGTCGCTAATGAATATGGACTCTAAGTCGATTTGAAGAAGATTTCCTCCATTCTTAATATCCCTACACCACCTAGGGTTTTTGAGGTTGGAGATTTAATAGGAACCGCATCGTGGTATTGTCGATTTATTTGTATATTTATTATTTTTACTTTAATTCAACCACTCACCGACTTGTTAAAAAATCTTTACAATTTAAATGAATTCTGAAGTTAGGTATTATAACCACACTTATCCGGACGGAATCGGCCCGGAACGAATTGTTGCGGATGAATCAATATCGATCAACCTTCCGTTCCGGACCGGTTCCGTCCGGACAGGTGTGAGCAGCTACGTATAAAACCATTGCTGTCCGGACAAATGTGCTTCAAGCTTAAAGCATTAGGATAGGAAACTTGTGGCTGATTTTGAAATTGATCGATCGGAGGGATAAGGTGTAACGTGAGCTTTTCGACTAATGTCGCACTTCGGTTACAGAGAGCAGCGGAGAAAAATAAACATCATTATGATCTAAGGCGGCGTTCTGTTACTTGTAATGTGAGTGACAAGGTCTATCTTCAATCGGATGCAACGAAACAATTCTCGGCTAAGTTAGCACCAAAATATATCGGACCCTTTTTATCTTTCAGAAAGTTTCCCCTTCAAACTGTAAGATATGAGTGGTAAGTTTAAAGGCAGTTGACATGCAAAGGATTAGTGAGTCGCTTTTATTTTCGGATTGGTTGGTTGCGGACGTTGGACGGTCCATTGTAGGGGTTGTATCCACTCTTTCTTTTTGTTTTTGGATACAATTCCCTGCCCGAAGATCAGAGCGCCTAATATCTATCCATTATTTCTATTATTCTTTTATTGGGTGGGTATAGTAAGTTCCGGCCAACGTGGAACCCGACCCATGTCGACTGAGCTAGAGAAAGGGCGCGCTGTTGACACATTCTAGGCGAAGGCGACAAGGAGGGGAACGTGAGGTAGAGTGGTAGCGCCAGGTATCCTCGCATTCGCGTATTATTATTATTATTATTCTGATTCCGCTATTAGCCAAGTTGGCGTTGCAAATTTCGCAGGTAAAACCAATCCAGGACGTGGGCATAGCAAACTGGAGGGCCAAGGTTTTAGGTGGATCCTGGCCGAAGAGAAGGACTTTCAGTGATGCGGATGCTTCAAGAAAGATATTTCAGATTAATTAATTAATTGCATATCTCAAAGGCTGCCACAGCCGCCATAAGACAGATTCTGCATGCTTCCCGGAACCCTGACCATACAACAGGTCCGAGATCTAGGTGGAGCCCAAATATGAATTATAATCAAATCAGAGGTCCAGGTGAAGCCAATGTGGGTTATTTATAATACATCCGCAAGTAATATGATCTGCAAAAAAACAACGCCATTACGGAAATGACCTGCGACTAATCGGGCTTACTACTGATCAAGGAACTTAAACAAATAGTGGATTGTAAGGTCAAGAAGTGGCAAATCATCATCGAGGCGAGAAAAAGGTTAGAGAATTCTTAGTATCTATAAGGATCCAATATTTTGTTTCTCTGTGATAACAGATATACCATATACAGTTTTTAAATCATCGGAATCAATCGCTAGTGGTGAATCGCATGGACCAATCAGGTATTGAGTTTTGTCAGTCTGTGGGGTGATGGAATTCGATCGCCACCAAGGGGTTACTCGGATGCGGGGGATACTGGAAGGCTTTTTAATATGACAAAAAGACACAAGTTGGTGGGATACATAACGTAGAATACTCATAACGTATGTACAATAAAGCAACGCTAAGCAAAGGGGGAGTCCTAGAAGAAGCGCTGAGAGGGCATCAACTGGAATGACGTTCGTCGCAGCAAGAATCAACAGGGCATGATCAGGGGATATATAAGATTTCATGAAAACCTATAAAAATAACAGAGAACCTAAAACTGTTCGGAACACTGTACCACACGGAGATTTCCGTAACAAATGTTACATTTTTTTGGGCTTAGCGTGCATTTGTCAGAGGACGCGATTTTATTTTTTAGATATCAAGATGGGGTTAGTCTAAAGTTATATTCAAGTTTGTGGGGTTGCACCCCTTGTCCCGCAGCTGCCATCTTGAAACAAGGGGTGCAAATGGTTTTTATGGTTTCTCTGACAAATTATTGGTCTCACAAAAAATGTATTCAGACATTTTTGGATAAAAATAAAATTCTCTACAACTTTGGTCAAGTAACTTTTAGTCGTAGAACCAAAAGTAACAAAGTTATAAACGAAAATTGATGAACATGTTGTAAACAATTTTCATTTAGTCGTTATTAACTTTTTTTCTGGTCATTTTACAAAAAAAACGACATTAGCGCATTTTAATAGAGGGGTTTTCAAGGAATAATTTTCATAACAAACTTTTTCTTAATGTTTTAAATTGCATGTCATTATTACGTCCTTGGTTTTTTTAATGAACCAGACTGCAGATCATGATTTTGTTGGAAGTGGCGTTTTCTTCGATTAATTTTGATATGTGCATTATGTTGCTGCAAGTCACCCCCGTACAATGAACGCACGCTGCAGAACACTTGAGACCTGCTTTCTGACATCCACACATTGCTCCACAGTTTCCTTTGCCTCGGCAGAAAATCAACTTCAGAAGCTCAGGGGTTACTGGAGGTTTTGAGCAATGTACTGGCATCAATATTTGTCCATATTTTTTCCAGCCCCAGTCTTCAGGGTCGTTGTAATTACCCAGCCACGGTAGACCCTGAAGCTGTGACGGTGGGCTGTATCTTGCGTTGGAGGAAGTGAAGACAAGTTGAATGTACTCTTTGTCACTGACTTGGCGAATCGTTTGTATTTAATGCTGTCAAGAGAATCGAAGACATTCTTAACGAATTGCATAGAGAGTACTAAAGGAACATCACACTGATCATGCGCAAGACAATGCTCTGCATAGGTTCTCTCCGTCCAAAGAGCTATAGATCTGCTAAAATTTAGTAGAAATGATGTATACATTTAACTGTCAAATGAAAAAATCCCTCCACGATACAGGTCTCGAAGTTGGCATGATTCCTTTGCAAATTTAAAACGTTGAATAACGATGAACTGTCTAACGCCAACTAGCCACTTTTCGTTAAAAGCGTATTCAGTGTAAGCAGTACATAAAACATAATCTTATCTAACTCGCCAGACGTAGTTTATCTCGAAGTAAATCAACACGTTTAAATGATAAAAATAGCTCTACAAATTAATACTTTCTTTTCTCAATCGAAAGATGAACTCGACTTCTTCTTATTGTATGGGATATTAAAAAAAGATACAAAACACAGATATTAGTGTTTTCATAAAGTGGGGGAGGTCAACAATGCACAAGACGTGTCCAATCGCTGGTATGTGGAAGTGATACGACTGTATATTTTGTTAGAGCTTATATACTATACATATTTTACCAGAAATGCAAGATAATTGGACAATATAGCTGCAAAGGACGTATGTAGTGTGGTATGAACAAATGGTAATAAAACAAATTAATAAAAATTTTAGTGCAGAATAAAAGAAAATGTGCTTCTTTCTACAATACTCGCAGTGAATACCTAAAGCAAAACGTTTAAATTTATGCTCGCATAAATTGTCAAAATTAAGTCAGTTGCGGTCGATACTGCACCATCTATCAATTCTCCTTTTAAGATTTGTTATAAGTGGGATGCTTCTATATAAAGAAAGCGAACGTAAAGGTCTTGAGAATCGGAATGGGATTTTTATTGTAGGGCACAAGAGCAAACTCGTCGAAAATCAATACGGATCCTTTTAGTTGATCGTAACTGTAACGGTAGTTTGTAACTTTCGCTTTTTCGCTCACCGAAGGATGTGCGTGCGGACCTCAGATTACGCTCTGCCTTAATTTGATATTAAGTGACACTCTAGTTTTTCTAAATTCGCCCGAGCGAGATTTACAGCTTTGACATACGTAAACACATCGATCAGGGCGAGCGCCTGTTATAAATCCCTTTCCCGTGTTCAGCTTATGGACAACACTTGGCTCCATTATTTGAATTGGCTCATTCCTATTCGCGGCTCGCACATCTGTGCTACACCAAGACGCTCTTGGCTCAACTAACCTACCACCCTTCACATACATCAGTATTTATTACGGAGATATTTTCCCTCGGAGAACGCGCAGTTACGCTACAGCCTTACTATATTTCACTTTTTACGAGAAAACAATATGTTTGACTTGTCTTTTTCAAACGTATCTTCATTTTTTAATGCAAAACACACAATCTCGAGATTTTAAACTGCACTTAAATCTTGTTTTTATTTCGGTCCGTAAACTCATAAAGTGATTTCGTTTTTACGGTACAGAATATGGAATGAGTTGGCAAAATAAATTTCGGTCGGTTGACTTTCGGCCGTCAAATAAGAAACTGCAAAGTTCGTGTTTTGGTCGCTACTCCCCAATTTAATAGCTGTCATTACTTTTTTCTAATAAAAGATCATCGATACAAAACGGTATGAAAAACCGAACTTTTCAAATGTGAACTATGAATAATTTATTGATGTCCTTTTTTTTAAGCAATTTGACAAATCTCTTAACGATTCAAATGATGTCCTCAAAACTGTGTATCGTACCTTAACCTGCTGTAAAACACTCGGACACAGCGTGGACGTATAGTGGTGTTATTTTCTATTAGTTAACAGAGTCGCCATGTTTGGCAGATTAGCTAATAAAACTGCCATATCCAAACTCTAGCTTTTTGTGTCCAAGATCTATTAACAAGCTGCCAATGGAAAGTAGGACTTTCTATAATAAATCGCTATCAAGAAATTTCCAAAAAAACATCTGTTGTCGGTAACACAGGATACTGTAGATGAATTCTTCAAAATTGTCCAATAATTAAGTACGATTAAAAAATTCACTTTAATTAATTATAAAATTGCTAATTTTTGTTCCTGTAATACTGTACCGGTAGGTTCCGTTATAGGCTCTTAACATTTTTCGATTTTGTAGGCGAATGGTTCCCGAATGCGGTCCAGACTGTTTTAAATGCGAATGAAGGCTAAAGGCGTCGGGAAATCGTACGTGTTTTTACTGACCTTCCGAGAATGTTTGTCAACGTGGAGAAGAGTTGTGTGTCAAGAAATATCATTGCCTAAAAAAAATGGGTTTTATTGGTGGGGAATGTCTCAGAATGGGTGGGAATCAAAAAGAAAAGTAGTGGGAATTAGGTTATTGGTAGAGAGCCGTGGGACAATGTGCGTTAAGCCCAAATAAATTTCGCGTCGTGCCATCAGGTAAACGTGTTACGTTCCTTTTTCTCTTTTAGTTTTTATTTAGTTTTGTCGCCTTCGAAACCCCTTTAGAAGTTTTTTTTGGTTTTATTTTGGTTTTAATTTAGGTTAGGGTTCATATTTAATTTTAGAATTCGGGATTTTCTTTTGGGTTTTGTTGGTGGTTGTATACCAGTGGCGTACCATTCTCTAGTATTCCTTTTATTTCTTTTGGGATTATAAATTCCGTTTGAAATTCGCCGTATTTTTTTCTTATATCTATTATGCCGTTTTTACCCTCTTCTTCTTTCTTTTGGTTCTTTAATCTTTTCCCTATGATTTTATGCTCATTTATCTTTCACCCTGCTTTCTACGTTCTGTGTCGCTTCTTTGGTTTTCTGTGTAGCGTCCTCTCTTGTTTGTTTGTTGTGTTAATTTTTCCCGCATTACGTTTATTTTCCCTCTTTTTTGTTATTTCCGCTTAGTGTCCGTTACTTTTTGATTTTCCCCCAAATTTCGTCCTTGATTGCGTGCTCGTCTTCTTTTTTTATTATTTTCGAGGGCCATTCCAATAATTATCGTTCTGTTGTGCGTGCATGAGGTGCAGAAATAGTATATTAAAGTACAAGTGTCATTTGACGAAGATTGTCGCACGAGGTAGTTTGCAAAAGCCGAGTGCGACAAGTAGACAAATGGCACGTGTGATTTATACTATTTTTTCTATTTCGACTTTTAAATAAATTATACAAATTATAAATATTACCTTTAGGCGTTGTTAGGTAATTTTAAACTATCATTCAGTGTATGTTGGTAATAGACACAGTTCATTTATTTTCACGTTGGTTAACCTGATTCCTGTATTTTCAAACTTCAAACTTTTAATTTTTTAGCCTTAGTTTCCTCGACCACCAGAGGGTTATTTACTAATTTTTGAGCACGGCTCCCTAACCGGGAAACCGGGAAGTTAGTGGCGCCTTAAATTTTACCTCTTACCAACCTAGCCTCTCCGTGAGCAGCCGCAGCCGTGATTAGGGCTATTCGTTCTTTGTGTCTCGATTTAGTTTGTGCCCCCTTTTACTCAGCGTCCTTGACCTCGTTACAAACGACCAGAAAATAATCAAGTCGATCACTGATAGTTTTACGCAGTTTGTGCCAAAATCCGGGACAAGTCGAAAAGAAACTTCAGTCAACGACCGGAAATATATCGCGGGATGGATTTTATTGGATGACATTTGAATTCGAGCCTGGCCAGCGAAATTAAGTCGACCGCCTGTAAAGCACTTTTAGATCAAACGCGAAAAGCCTTCACTGAAAAGGGATATGCTTCGGTTTAGAAACCATCGCCGTAAATTCGAAAAATAGTGAAAATTTTAACTCAAAAACAGCCCTCTGAGCTTCAAAAAATTCAATTTGCATAAATTGGAAACTATTACGATAAATGCGAACAATAGCGTATTTTTTTAACACGCCAGAATAAACCATCGGGTTGTTCTAAAGATGAATAGACTGAAATTAAAACTAAAAGACGGCTGTCTGCGGTAATTATTTGTGCGCAGATAACAGTTTTTAATGACATTGACGCTTACCGTAGATTGCGAAATTTTGAGCAATCGCTTTGGAACTTCAAAATCATAGAAACCATTCATTTACGAAACCCACGATTTTGTATCTATCGTCTTTTTAACCCTTTATTTGGTTTAACGAATAGATCAGTTAGTACTTCGAATACAAGGTAACCCTAAAATCTATCACAACGACAATTTGAGAAAATTTTACAAAGATTTAAATCTAAACCGTTATACACTGGGAATTTATAAGACGTCGTAAGGGTCGTGTGAAAAGTTTCCATTTTGAAGGTATTCAAATGGCAAAATATCCTTAGTGTTCCAGAAAACTGACACCACTGACATTCCGACCGACGCAACCGAACTTACCTTTCTTCTAAACCGGATCGTCTCTCTTTAGTCCACTACTTTAACAGATCCTTCGTTTTGGGAGTGAAAGAGTGAAACCTCAGGTCAAACGCGGAATCAGGAGGTTATCGAACTGGCGTTGGATTCTTTCTCAATAGATCAATGATCACGAGTTGGAGGGTCTCGTCATCCGTCACCTTTGGATCACAGGCACATTCTTTTCCAACTCAACCTGGCATCCCACTGTGGGCAGAGCAGTTGGATAGGCCACCTTTGCTCTGTCGGAAAACAGGACAGGTGGAAGAAGCGGCCGAATTATTAAGCAACGCAATAACAGCGTCGCATGAGGACAATTTTAAAACAGAAACGAGGAGAACACCTTGGTGGAACCCAGACCTTGAAAACGTTCGTAAGGAGGTTCGCAGGCTCTTTAATAGGGCCATGCAAACTAAGCGCAGATATAAGGACCACATGCGCAGGTTTAACACAGGATCATGGTCCATGGACAAACCTCTATGGTATCATGGATGGTCTTCCTGAAGTTCAAAAACTTCGTTAGATCCTATTAAAAGATCCGGAGCAAAAAGTGGTGACACTGAGGCCTCCAAGCTTTACGGGGGACTACGTAGCTCCGTTCCCACAAAAAGGAGCTATCCGGGTCGGAGTAACGCCGCTCGACTGGAAAGTAGCTGGCCGGGTGGTTACTGAGGGATCGGTACGGTACGGTTGCAAATATAATCGGCAAAAGGCGTCACTTACGGCAATCAAAAAGGCAAAAAAATTACTTACGCCCTAAAATAGCAAAAGATCCCCACAAAATCAAGCGTTTACCTTATATAAGTAATCCGAATTTTGTCGAGATGGAACAGGGAAAATCCAACTCGTCACGTATTCAATACGAAATCGAAATAAATCAATTCGATTATTAATTAATACTCGGCTCCGGTTTGTGCTAAAATACCCGAACATATAGCAATCGCTTTGTTAATTAAGCGCGAACAATTTGACACCAAAATCTCTTCGATCAACGTTTCTTTATTGTCACTCATTTAATTAGTGAATGTTAATTATACATCCTCAAAAGACTGAATGAAAGCTCATGAACTCTTTACATTATTTAACTTTATGTTAATTGCAAGTTTTCACAGAGCCGGCTAGCGCTTATATAATTTTTGCAGGCACACCGCAAACTGATAACGAGCAAAACAACTCGCTTCGGAACTTGTTCTATCCTTGCTTTTACTTATTATGGGATACTAAAACGGCGCTGAAACCAAAAAATCCATCTTAGCCAGGACAAGACCCTTCGGTGGTTATAAAAATAATTCCAAAATTTCAACATGAACGGTCGTAGGCGGACTAATTAATTACGGTATCTCCTTGCCTCCATGGCACAGCGGAATGTTCTCGAAATTGCGGCTTTCTATAAAACGAAGCCTAAACCAATCGTCACTATACAGGGTGGTCCTCGTAAACAACTTAACTCATAAATTCCGGCTGTTTCGCTACAGGAGGGCCTGCTACTCTTACATTTATTGCACGTCCTGGCTTTATCTCCGAAAACTGGAGAAAAGTAAGTGTTGTGTATCTACCTAAGTCGAATAGTGTCAAATGTGACTGTCCCAGCAGCCTATCATACTTTCATCTAAAAACGGCGGAAAAGTTGGTAGATGGACTCATAAGAAATGGTAGCGTGTACTGGTCCATAGCCCATTACATCCATTTTAGCATGGTTACAGGGCTGGTATGTCTACGAAAACGGCTCTTCACTGGTTAATCGTAAGATATCCGCGCCACGCTTGGAAGCAGGGTCATTATATACTCCATTAGAACGACGGAGGTGAGCTCCTCGGTTACTAGAGGATGTCCACAAGGTGGAGTGTCGTTTTTACTGCTGTGGTGCCCTGGACAAGGACGGAGCGCAGGGACACGCGGACGATCTCGCAATGATCATAACAAGACAGTTTCCGAACACCCTGAAACAGCTCAGGCAGGAGACCATTGAACAGGCAGATAGATGGTGCAAAAGCCATGGTCTCTCCGCTCACCCGGAAAAGACGGAGGTTTTTCCATTTACGAATAGAAGGAAAGCGGAGCTTGACGGGCTCACTCTTCGAGGACGTCAACAGGACAGAAGTTCGGAAGGTTTCCAGACAGCGAGTGGGACGAGTGGAAGGATCAAGGCAGCTTGGGGTACACGCAGATCTCGGAGAAACCCTTAGATCGTATCTCCTCCTCGCAATAAGGGATGTAATCCGGGCTGTTTTATTAAGTCCAAACTGAACTCAGATTTCCCGTTCCTAAAATGCGGGTAAGTGTGCGCTGGCCTTAATAGGGTAAGCTTGATATAGATGCCAGCACACTGCGCAATAGGAGGCAACGCAAGAGCGGAACAGTTGGCTCGCGAAGCCAATGGTGGAGTCTTCGTCGGGCCCGACCCTACTGCTGCCTCCGTTGTCAGGGTCAGGATTAAACACTGAGTGACCAGTCAATTTCAGGATCCGTGGCAACAAACAACTGGACTCAGACAGTCCAGGGCCTTCATCATCTGCACAACATTTAGTGGGAGAGCCCACGTGCAGGTTCTGTGGCGAGGCAGATGAAACTATCGAGCAAGTGGTCTGCCACAGTAACGCCTTGTTTGGATGGGATAATCTCAATCTTTTTTTTAACCTATTTCTCGTTGATATAAAATGTCATTTGACGGAACATCCGTACGTTTTCTATTTGTCGAGGGAGTCTCTGGCATGGTTCCTTTATTGTTAAGTGTTTGTATATATTGTAAATGGAAAAGGGTTTTACAAAATGTTAATTAAGGTATAAACCTAATTATCTCCTTTCAGGTTCTTAATTTACCTTGTGTTGGTGCTACTTCAAATAAAAGAACTCGTAAACACCGATCATTAAGAACTAGGATTCTAACACTAGCGTCTAGTGTCGGAGATGATGAGATTAACCAGTTGCATTCCCCTCACCGCACTAATAATGTAAATTCCTTCAAAACCATTTGGAAGAAGTTAAAATTATGGAAACATTTAAAAAGGCAGTACATTTTATCCACATTTAGTATAGTATATGTACAAAATTATTATTAGTTTCTCTTGGTTGAGCGAGTTATTATATCCAACAACAATAGGTGTATTAATACCCAATACATGTATATGCTTGAGGAATGTTTTATGCATTGTTTCGCCAAATATCATCCCCTTAAATATTAAATCCAAAGCAATATATTGCATTTAAACTAAACTTTAGCGAAATGTAATCCTAGTAATTCGGAGCAATAAACCTCGAATACATACTTGGAAAAGCACATAGAATAGAAGCACATGTTGTGTATAGGTTAATAATTGTGCAAATGCCGTTGCGTTTGCATAATTCCGGAGGTTCCGTAAACCTAAGACCCAACAGGATCACTTTCTCTAATAATATCGGCGTTTCGCTAATCAACGACGTTTATACCTACCGTGAATGTATGCGGGCCCTGCCTGATAAGGTGGATTTAATTAAGGAATGGCGCTTGATACACCGTATATTGTGAAATAGCAACGGCTAATGAAGCTTCAGTTCCTAATTGCAGCAGTATCGGGGTGAAAGAGTGATAAGTGCCTTAATTAGAATTTACAAATTTACTGCTTCGTGAATTATATTTCACGTTCAAAAACGTGGGGCATGCAATTATGTATGACCTACCCTCCCTTCAGTCTTCGAGTTCGAATCTGCTTACTTTATCCCGCCACCACCTCCTCGCCCTTCTCACGCCAAACTCAATAACCATTACGTTTCTCAAACTACCACGCCATATATTATCTTATATTCCCTTAATATTCCCAGGACCCAATTCATATAGTAATCTACTGAACGAAAACGAATTTTATTCGAGATATATAAGTATAGCCACTCCACTTACGGCAAATCAAGTATCTTCTTCGCCCTATTGTGATCATTCTCTATGGGAATCTTTTTTTCTGTTTACATTTCTTACTCTACTATAAGGTTTGTTTGAGTAACAATTTCCAATTATCTATTTCTCTTGATGCAATCTTGCCCCTAATTCTATGTACAATATTTTAATCCCTACATTTATTGTAAATGAAAACCTTGTGTGTACGTTGTATTAATAAACTAAAGGGTATTAAATATTTAACCTCTTCCCGCTGAACTTTATCCCATTTTAATTAGGTAAATTTGTAAATTACCAAACCGAACGGCAATGCAAAGTGTCAATATCTTAATGCGTCGTGATGGAAGCAATTCAATTTCTCGTTTCTTGTTTTAGTGAACTTCTGAGTTGACGTCATGAAGTCAACGTTTCGGAATTTGTTACAAACGTTATGAACGGACGTCATCAACTGGTACGCGGACTGATTTTTGGCAGGGTATGCACTGTGCAGGGGCAACAGATATACAGTGATATTCATTAAGAAGTAGACATGGGGTATACGTGTATTGTTTTTCCCTTTGTTTAGCTTCTGACAAAATTTCTTCTGAAGGCCGCCTATTTTTATGCAACCTTCCAGATTACTAAAACAAATAAAGATCTGGCTGTCATATTAATGAATTTGAATATTGTTGCTTTGGGTACACAGAACATAAATTTCGGCAATATCAACTTTTTCTTCAGTTGTATACATTGCACTCGAACAAATGCGGAAGCCAAAGCATCTCAGCCAGATCTTTATTAGTTTTAAGAAGTTATTTTGGTTGCATAAAATTAGGCGACCTTCAGAATAGATTTTGTCATTTAAAAGTAAACATAGGGAAAAACAATACATGTAACTCTCTATGTCTACTTCTTAATAAATATGACTGTATAACTGAATATCAGGAAGAAAACAGAATAAGTTAAAAAAAGATCCGTCAGACCTGTTTAAGTAACCGTTGTTTTTGGCACTAAGTATAAAGAACAAAATAGAGGTGATGCAATATTCCAGATTCTGCAATAAGAAGGATTTCTTTCGTCGATGGTATTCAAGGTTAACTTCACAATGATAGGTATATTGTCAAATCGAGTGGAAAATCCCATTCGCTGTACCTACATTCAAAGCTTCTACTTCAGGTACCCAGGCTAGCCCCGAGAGACTGCGCAACTCAAGATTTAAATTCCAAACTTTCCCTCCCAAACTACAAGGAGGAGAGAAGAACTACTAGATCCCTGTAATTTGTTTGTATCTCTAATATCAGTTAAATATATTATCTATTTGGTTTCAATGTGCCTATGTCTTAAACGAAGAACGAGGGGAAGGAAAGAGAGGAGTAGGAGTTACGTCAGGAGACTGGTAGGCGGCAGGTTAAGGTTTCTTACGCAGTTTCAAAAGAGTTAAAAGCCCACCGATTTGAGTTAGCCGGAGCATTTATTTTTATCGATTGAGCAGCCTGAGAAGAAGACGGTTTGCCTTGCCGGGCGGAAACGATGGTAATTTTCAAGTCCAGAAGGAACCCCCGTAGCATAATGGATTGTCTGTAACCCGAAACGGCATTTTTCCAAAGATGGCCGAAGCCGGTGCTACTGCAATCTCTCCATTGTTAGACGCAGGAGGCCCATTTGGTCCTCCCAATGGTCAGAATAGATAACGATATCGTCTAGGTGGATTAAATCCCGCCAAAACCTGTGTCATTAATATTTGAAAGGTCACCGGGGCATTTTTTTTTTAGCTCGAAGAGCATCACGCTGTCGGGAGTTGAAAAGACTATCAGCGGTCTTGCCTTTTCTTCCAGACGCACTTGCCAGTAACCGGAGTTGAGGTCGATCACCCAAAGCACCTTTGTGATCCCCAAATCCCTGCGAGTTTTCTTGATTCTTGATAACTCTCATCTTTGGTTATGGTGTGGAAGCGTCGGTAATGTACGCAAAATCTAGGCTTGCCGTTTTTCTTTGTTATCAAGACCATAGGTGAACAGTATTCTAATGTACTCGTCTCGATTATTCCTGTCGCCAACATTATTTCGACTTCCTCGGCGATTGTCATCTTTTTCGCTGGTGAGTAAGGGTTCGGATGGACTCGGAATTTCTGACGTAACCAGATGTTGTGTGTGGCGGTGTCGGTTATGAATGGCGTCGTTTGCTCATCGAGAGTGGTCTGGAAAGTTCGAAGTAGGAAGTTGCTGGAACAGGTGAGGCAGCATTTCGTGGTAAACGTCGTTGGCGGTGATCGCATTTTGTTGTTTGGGTGGGCTGGATTTTCGGAGCCAGTGTTTAGTTTGGTGTTACCTCGTTCCCCAATGCATGCAGCCTCTTTCGTAATCCAGGACAGCTTTGTTTTAATTACGGATCCATGGTTGTCACAATAGGTATGATTGGAAATACGAGGGCGGATGCTATCATGAAAAAGTCTTTTTCCGTCTGGCTGCCCATAGTAGAAGGTCCAATAGTATTTAGACGGTGATGCGAATCGCTTCGGCGGTGGTCTTGATGCGATGTTCGATGATACCGGGGAAGTCTTCTCGGATGAAAGTGTGAGTATACCACTGTACTCCGACGCCGACCACGCTAACTGAGAGTGTTGGTAGGTCGGCGTTGCTTTCGGAGCGGATTAATTGGATTATCGGTCGGAGATTCCTGCCGCTGGCCCATTTCCCTGGTCGGGCGAACCGTACTGGTCAACACCGATGGATATGTTGCATCGACCCGTTCATCTCCTTGTTATCTGCTTCAATCCCCTTGGGTGGTTCCGCGGTAGCAGCGTGCGAAGTAGGCGGATATAGTCGTTGACAACGAGATTGATCCTTTTCGCAATTTTCGCCTTTCTTTGGAGAAAGACATGGACAGCCTATTCTCTACTCCTTAGCTAGGAACTCGGCGTTGAGAGTCCTGTGTATCACGTCGTTGTCGGATTTTTTTTTTTGTATCTATGATCCAACTACTCAATACCCTCCTCCTCTGCCCCCCCTAATAGACACCACGAAATCTCGAAAACGACTGGGCATTCCGGCGTTCCTTTGTGGTCTTTGCATACCGGTTATTACTGTCATATTTTCTTTTGTATCCCCTAACCCAACTGCCTCACTATCTTCTCAGGTCGCTATCTTGAACCCCTTCACCGAATTTTCGGGCCATCACAGATGCTGACTGATTTATTTGTTTATTTATTTATTTATTTATTTATTTATTTATTTATTTATTTATTTATTTATTTATTTATTTATTTATTTATTTATTTATTTATGTATTTATGTATTTATTTATTTATTTATTTATTTATTTATTTATTTATTTATTTATTTACTTATTTATTTATTTATTTTTATTCTGCCGCCTCACCTTGTCGAGTTACAGCGTCGAATTGCTCCTTGGGGTCCGATTTCGGAAGCAGTTCTTCTAGCGTCGCGATGAAGGCGGCGGGATTCTCTAGTTGCTCGGGTTGAGTGGCTTGTGTTTTTTAAAGAGCATCCATCAACGTTGGGAAGAAATGGGGTGTTGTTGGTCGCCACTGGACGTGGTTACCGGGTCCAGTTCGGAGTTGGTGTAAGTGGTGTAGGTAGTGGGTACGTCCATAATCGCACCACGGCTGTCTTGTGCTAGGCCAGCTTCAAAGGTTGCGCCGCCTCTCGTCTGCATGGGCGTGGGTTGTCGTTGCTGTCGTTAGTCCACACGTAGGGAGCACCAATTGTTACCGTAGGACGAACAAGCCAAACAACCAGTATCAGTCGGTTGTTGAAGGGTACTGGATGGTTTGACCAACTCCAGTGTTTGAGTTTCGGTATTGTGGAAGTTCGGGGAATGGTAGGTCAGCTGTCCCAATCCCTATACTAAAATATACAAATGCATCGATAGACAGTTATGCAACACATCTTACACACTAGAACGTGGACAAGAAAGACTTTGCGAGAGATGTGGAATGTGACCTCTGCTTTGTTCTAGACAATAAACCAGACGATATTTAAAAGCTTGTAGAGAATTTCTTTAAAAAATTGTTAATTATTTCATTGCGAGTTTTAAGTGCTTGTCATAGTAAAAGAACATTTGAAAAAGATGAAAGTAATTGGTTGCATATCTTACGGAGTATTTGACTTGTATAGTTAAGACTGTGGTTAAGAATTGAACATAGGAGATTTGTGTGTTCAGAGTTAAAATTTACGCACTGTATAGAAAGATCCATAAATTTATTTATGAGCGAAAGGTTATTATTTTCTTAAATATTACGTTAGACGAAAATACACGTTAGTAAATGGGGAGTGAGACACAGGTGCTGAAACACGTAATGAGGAAACATGATCATTTACACGCCAATAAAAATTCAATTAATTGTGTTAATTATCTACCTTTAGTTATCCACGGAAAGCTCAGGTGAAGTAGAGATGGGTCGGGGTGGTTACTGGGTTCTTTTCGACGGCTAGTTAACAAACAAAAATAAATAAGTAAACAGGATAGGGGTCACCTGGTCTTAGAGTAAATCCAGCAAAAGAGAGGATATTAAGTGGTCTCAAAATATTACAAAATACTCGTATATGAATGTTACACAATATCATATTATTGAACCTAATTTGCCAAAAAAAGTAACTCGGAGTCACAAAGATTATTAAATGCCGAAATAAGCTTCCACAACAAGTAACTAAGCCATAAGAATTAAATGACTATCCAAAAGAATTCTCGCGAAATTAAAATATTTTACCTTTGAGTCGTAACCGCAGCCTTTCCGAGCTCAGAAAGGTGCTGTCTGCCAACAATCAGCAATCAGATAAAACCACGAAACAAAAGAAAAATGGGTATTTACAGCGCACGGAATATAAATTGCGAGAATCAAATTAACGTTTGACACGTCGAGCAACTCGAATACTAGAAATCGTAATCAACACGACTTACGTTTTAGAAAATGTTTCACGACCTAAATTGTTAGTTATCAAGAGATCACGAATGAGGAATTTCCACTCTTCAATAAATATTTTGAAGGATTGAATTAATTATTAACACAACGCTTGTTATAGTACATAAATAGTAGAGTTATAGATAACACGTTTCGGTGCAGGTTGATAAGCGCTTTTATAGTATAGAATTCAAGTTGTAGATATCAAAACTTTGATAAAACCGCCACACATATTCCATTATTGTCAATTTAGCGCGATATTTAGCGGTTCTGAACGATGGACAAAAAAGCGGAACATCGTCTTAAGATTTTAAAGGCCAAAAAAGAACAATATTTTGCTAACATTCAACGGGTATATGATTTTAGTAGGGATGTTTCAACCCCAGAGAAATTGAGTTATTTTAAGATGAGGTACACTAATTACGAGGCAACCAAAGTTAAATTGTTAGAAACAATAGAAGATATAAACTTATTAGAGTGCGAATTAGACGAACACTTTGTTCCAAGTTTTAAAATCATTGAGACGATTGAGCAAATAGTATGTTACATTGAACATGTTGCTCAAAAGATTAAAATTCATAGTAGTTCTACTAGTAGTGCCCCCTCTACAAGAAGTGAAGAGCGGACTAACAGAATTCGCAAACTACCGGATATTCCACTCCCAAAATTCAGTGGAGATTTAAAAGAGTGGCCTTTATTTATTGAATGCTTCAATAGTCTAATTCACAACAACCCTGAATTAAACGACGTTAATCGGGCGCATTATTTACTCGGCTGTTTAAGTGATACTGCACTATCGGTATGTTCTGGAATAGCTCCTACAGGAGACAATTACAGAATCATTCTTGCTGCGCTTGTTGACAAATATGAGGACAAACGTGCCATAGCTAATTCCTTATTAGAACAATTGTTTATGTTTAAACAAAGTCCTACTGAAAATGTTCATACGTTAAACGCGTTCGTAGATAAATTCGATCCTGCCGTTACAGCTTTGCGAAAATTAGATATACCAGATTTAGCCGACTACATTTTAGCATACTTAGCTTTTCAAAAACTAAATCCCGAGACTCAACGTCTATTCGAAAACACTAGGAGAAAAACGGATATGCCTTCCTATAAGGACATCATTACTTTCATAAAAGAACAAGCCAAAATTTGTGCACGCACTAGCACCGTAGTAAATAAATTGGCAAGTAGTAGTAGTAGTTCAAAAGGTTATCCCGTTCAAAGTAGTAACAGTAATAGCAAATCAAAATCTACCCATGTGTTTCTTGCGCAGAAGCCTACACCGGCTAAATGTGCATGTTGTAAAGGTACTCATTACATTTCCGCTTGCCCGCAGTTTTTGGAGATTACGCCTGAAGAACGGTACCAAATCGTGCGCGCAAACAGTTTATGTTTAAACTGCTTAGGGTCTCATAAAATAATGAATTGTCAAAGTAATTATACTTGTAGAAGTTGTCATCTTAAGCATCACACCTTGTTACATTTCAAAACTAACTCTCGTAGTAAATCAGACCGTTCCACTTCAGGCACCCCTATTGATAACAGCTCTTCAACTTCAAATAGGAATAGTAGTAGCAGTCCAGATAACGCTCATGGTGAGTCGAATTCTTCCTCAATCAATTGTTGCACAATTACGTCAAATACTAATGGCTCTAATAATACAGTCCTACTCTCCACAGCAAAGGTCGATGTTTTGGACGTGTTCGGCAATACTCATGAAGCTAGTTTTTTATTAGACAGTGGAAGTCACGCTAACTTTCTCTCTTTAGACTTTAGTCGTCGCTTGAAATTACCCCTTGCCAAATGTGACACTACAGTTCTTGGAATTGGTTCGACTAGTAGCAGAGTACACGGAAGTGCGAGCGCAGTTATAATTTCCAAAATTAATACGCATAAAAGATATTGTTTAGATGTATTAGTAGTAGATCAAATTACCAATCAAATGCCTCCAATTTCCGTCGATATAAGTCGTTTTAATTACTTAGTTTCAATTCCCTTAGCTGATACTGAATTTCATATTCCTCGAAAGGTAGATGGAATAATTGGAGCCAGTTTATTTGCACAATTGTTGGGCCGAGAGCGGATTTCAGGCCCTCCAAATACACCCTTAGCTATAGAAACTCAGCTTGGATTTGTTTTAATGGGAGTTGCACCCACCATATCTCCTTGCACACATAGTTTCTTTATCGCTTTGGAACCTCCGTTGGAGACACTGGTACAACGATTTTGGGAAGTAGAGGATGTGCCCTCTTTAAATTTAGTAAGTCCGGAGGACGTCAAGTGTGAACACCATTTTCGATCTACTTACAAAAGAGGAAGTGATGGAAGATATACCGTGGCCTTGCCTTTTCAACTCAATAGTTCTTTGTTAGGGGATTCCTATGCGGTAGCACTTCGTAGATTTTTGGCCTTAGAACAAAAACTAGATAGAGATGGAGATCTTAAAATACATTATGCAAATATTATTCGAGACTACCTAGCCCAAGGTCATATGTCAAAGGTTACGAACCACATTTGCTCGGAACCGCATTATTTTATTCCTCATCACGCAATCTTTAAACCTAATTCTAGTACTACTCCGGTTCGAATTGTTTTCGATGCTTCGTGCAAAACTACCTCTCTTTATTCTTTAAACGACCTTTTATTTGTCGGTCCTAAGCTACAAGCGGATGTTTGTACGATGTTGTTGAATTTTAGACTATTTGCAATAGCTCTTTCCGCGGACATTCGCCAAATGTATAGGCAAATTAACCTTTGCGAGAACGATCGCAAATATCAAAAAATACTTTGGAGATTTTCGAGCCAAGAATCAATAGAAACCTATCAACTAAACACAGTATCGTTTGGTGTCAGAGCGTCCCCTTTTTTAGCCCTTAGGATTGTTCGTCAACTAGCAGAGGATGAAGAGTCAACTTTCCCCATAGCTGCTGAAATAGTGAAAAGAGATATGTATGTTGATGACCTCGTCACCAGCATTCCAACCACGAGTTTAGCCATGACCGCCTATTCGCAATTAAAGGAATTATTTGGTAGAGGTGGTTTTCAGTTAGTGAAATGGGCAACAAATTCTCCAACACTAATAGAAAACATCCCTGAAGATGATTGCATTACTAATCCTATTGATTTTGACAGCTCCAACTTTAAAGTTTTAGGTTTGCAGTGGAATCCCAAGACTGATTTCTTGTCATTCTCTTTCGACATTACCAATAGACCTTGCACCAAACGCACTATACTCTCCACCGTTGCACGGTGCTATGACCCTTTAGGATTTCTGGCTCCTGTGATTTTGAACTTGAAACTCTTAATCAAAGAATGTTGGGTGCTCCAACTAGATTGGGACGAACCATGCCCTAACAGTATAGCACAAAGATGGCAGCTAATTAACACCCAACTTTCTCATCTTTTAGAATTTGAAGTACCTCGGCATATTGGAGTTACGAACAATCAGAGCGTAGCATTGGTAGGATTCGCAGATGCATGTCTAACATCCTATGGTGCGGTGGTGTACTTGCAAAGTATTGCTAATAGAAATCAAATTCACCTTCTTTGTGCGAAAACAAAGGTCTCGCCCATAAAACTAGTCACTATTCCACGGCTGGAACTTTGTGCGGCTCATTTACTCGCCAGACTCCTGCATTTTGTAATCAATTGTTATCAATCTCGTTTGAACATTGCCAAAGTGTATGCTTTCTCAGATTCTACAGTTACTCTCAACTGGATCGCTACATGCCCAACCAAATTGCCCATGTTTGTTGCAAATCGGGTGACTCAAATTAACTCCTTAATCGATCCTTTATCTTGGTATCACATTGATGGTAAAAACAATATAAGCGATTGCTTATCTAGAGGTCTAACTCCCTTGCAATTTATCAGCCACGTTTCTTGGAAAAACGGTCCTGATTGGATGAGATTAGACTTTTTGGAATGGCCAATTCGAATTGTGCGCACTGAAGATAAGGAATCGGAGGAAACTATCGCCTTACTGATTCCTGCAAAAGAAGAAAATCCATTTTTTTCCTTAATAGAGCGTTGTTCCAAATGGATCAAATTAGTGCGTAGTGTTGTTTATGTGCTTAGATTTCTTAGACGGTTACCCTACAATGTCATCATTTCCGCCTCCGACTTAATGACTGCGAAGATGAGACTTATTCGTTTGATTCAATGTAAGTATTTTTCAGTTGAACTTTCTTTACTAAAAAAAGGAATTCAACCCAAATCTTTTAGATACCTTACCCCTTTTTTAGATGGAAATATTATTAGAGTAGGTGGTAGGCTTCGTAACGCCGACTGTTCTTTTGATGTAAAACATCCTATTTTATTACCGAAGAAAGACCGATTCGTAGATTTACTTATCGATCACTATCACAGATCCAACCTACATACAGGACCACATTTAGTTTTAACCTTGATTAGGCAACGGTATTGGATACTCGCAGCACGTAGCGTTATAAGATTTAGAGTGCAGAAATGTAACATTTGCTTTCGGATGAAACCCAAACCACAATTTCCGGTTATGGGAAACCTACCAATAAGCCGAATGCAATCCCCTAAAGCCTTTTTCCAGACTGGTTGTGATTACGCGGGCCCTGTATCGATTATTCCATATCGGAAACGAGGAGTGCGTTCAATCAAAGCCTATATTTGCTTGTTTGTATGTCTGACGACTAAAGCGGTCCATTTAGAATTAGTTAGTAGCTTATCCACGGAAAACTTTTTGCAAGCCTTCAAGCGATTTATTAGTAGGCGAGGAGTAGTTTCAGAAATTAACTCCGACAACGGTACCAATTTCATTGGTGCAAGGACATCCTTAGATGAATTGTATAAAGTCATATATTCTCCTGAATATAACAAATCCATAGGAAATGAATTAGCTAACCGTGGAATACAATGGAAACTAATACCTCCTGGAGCTCCTCACATGGGAGGGTTGTGGGAAGCGGGCGTGCGATCTGTCAAAAGTCATCTATACAAAATCTTACGCGACCAATTATTAACTTACGAAGAGTTTAATACTTTATTAATACAAATTGAGTGCGTACTAAATTCACGGCCTCTCTGTGTGCTAAGTTCAGATCCTGCTGATCCACTCTGTTTGACGCCTGCTCATTTCTTAACCATGGGCCCGATAAACCACTTCCCCACCGTCGATTATACTAATCATAATATTAATCGCTTAAACAGATTTCAATTACTTGATCGTATGATACAAGACTTTTGGAAGAGGTGGCGGTTAGAATGCCTTACTGAAATGCAAACTCGATATCGCTGGAATACTGAAACGAATCCTATTGAAATAGGGACTGTTGTCCTATTAAATCAGCCAAATGTTCCTCCATTATCTTGGCCTTTAGGCATTATAGAAAAAACTTACCCAGGAACTGACCAAGTGGTCAGAGTTCTCGATGTTCGAACCAAAACTGGTATTTACCGCCGGCCAGTAATTAAGGTATGTCCTTTACCCACGCAATAAATCTTTGTCAGTTTTTTTTTTTTTTTTTTTTAATAAAATTACTTTTAGTTGATCTTTCTCTTAGAATTTGATTTGTTAATTAAACGTTGTTAAATAAATAGCAACAATTATTTTTTGTTCAGGTTTGTTAGTTAAATATTGGTAGATAGAAAAATAACAATTATTTTTTGTGTTCTCTTTGTCATCCTGAAGTTCGAAACCGTACTTCATCCCGGGGGGAATGTTAACGCCGTATTATTATATTTTATAATATATAATATATAAACTAGATGGAGTAAGTGTGGCTTTATTAATGTTAATGCAATTTGAATGTGATGAGTGGGGGCAAAAGAGAAAAATTTCCCACATTCGAAAAGCTGCATCGAATCGTGTTTGTTTTGAAGCAATATACTTTCCAAGTTTGAAAATCAATCCATTTTTTTCTTGTTTTTTTTTTTGTAAACTCGATAGTGCTGGACGAATTCAACCCTTCCTTATTGTCACCCCTTGATCTCCTTATTCCCCCCCGTGCATTGTAGTGGTCGCCCAGCACCGACTGAATTGTAAGTATATTTATATTTTTTCCATATATTTTGTGTTTTGAATTTATCAAAAAATTATACAGGGTTCAGTTGATTTTTTCCCGTTTTCCAATGTATAGGTTGACTCATGCTGTCTCCACGTTCCTTTATGATACTTTAAGGACGACACATGCTGTTCATCATATGTGAAGAGCAATAAATAGTACTATCTAAGGGTTTGTGTAGGGGCTACCGCGGGGCGCTCCGTTTGAAGGCTCTAAAAAAGACGAAACTCAAATTAAGTTTTGCATGTGTAACCAAATAATTGCGGGGCAAAATTATAATGTAAATTTTTTTAATAAATTCATATGAAGCACCCGCATTGTTAAAACTTTCCTTATTAATTTCAGAAGGATCATAATACCGAATAAGAGAAAAGCATTGTTAAAACTTCATGAAATTTGTTGGACAAATGATGAGCACAATATATCCTTCCTCCCTTATAAAGGAAATAAAGGATGTATGAAATTACAGAGATATATTTTACTGATGAATGCTTCCAAATTAGAGTAGGTATATATCAGACTATTATGTCTATGTACTCCGTATCACTAAAAGTGGATTGGGTTATCGATCAAAAGCTCCCATATACCTATTATTCGAAAGTGGTTGCGATGATTAATCCGTCTCTACTTCACTTTGATTAAGTTTTCAGTTTTGTTTGCATCGTTAATCGCAAACGACACCAATTTACTACTTTAAATTCTGTGTATACGATGGAAATGTTTCACTCGAGATGTCGGTGGAATATCCTTTTTTTTTGCGAGCAGCGATTTCAGCGTATTCAAGAAGCAGAAGATTAAAGTGAACCTCAAAGTAATATGTTGTGCACATGGTTCGTCGAATGTTCACAACTTCACGTATCCTCCCTCTTAAGCCAACCTATTCAAAAAGGGTCTCTGTTCTGTATTCGAAAAGCAATAACATACTCTGATCTCAGACTTTGGGAATTCGTCACAAAAGCAATAGAAGGTAGCCAAACTTATTAATATATAGAAAAAGGGATCTAGAGAAAAGGCATCGTCTGTCATCTTTTCGATTCTTACACAATATTGCGCACGGAAGGATTTTCGATTTCCACCGCTGCCGTATTCGCGATGTGTTCTAATTCGGGCACGATGCTTAACGACCTCGTCTAATACAATTTTACGTGTATACCGAAACGTGGGCTTGCTCACGCTTAGAAGGTAATCTTATCTTGGCGGTGGTTGGAATTTGGTCGGATGGTAATTGAATTAGACAGACAACAGCTGCTGAGCTAGACTTTGTAATAATTCATTGATTATGTAACGCGATATATTGATTCGCCCCGACCCACCCTGTAGAAATTGTACGGAAATAACGACTTAACGCTGAAAATTATTGCCTTAACGTGTACATTGTAAAGCTCAAGTTTAATAATGACAAAGTATTAAATAGAGGTTTAGTCCGAACGCAAATTATTATTAATGTCGTTCTAAATCTGAGTAATTGAGAATCCGGCTCCGATATTTGCTTTTGGGAATAAAGGGATAATAATGGATGACATGCATTTTTGTCACATATGCAAATTGTAATTCTGTATGTTTACAGACACGGATCTGATGGTCGTGGTGCTAAACACGTTTTGATATAAAGCTCTACTTGCGAATTTGAATTTGAGCTTTATTTTATTATGCCTAATGGCGATGATGACACGTTCCAGTAATAAAATTTTCGCTGAAAACGCAAGGGAAACATTGAAAACTTTTGTAGTATCCATTTTTTTTTTCATTTTAGAGCATTCTTCCATTCATTGTCGGCAATTCTACGAACCTGTAATATGTATATCACAACAAGAATTACGTACCAACATACCAGTTATCAGTGCTCAGTGCTCAGTTCTCAGTTCTCAATTCTCAGTGCTCAGTGCTCAGTTCTCAGTGCTCAGTGCTCAATTCTCAGTGCTCAGTTCTTAGTGCTCAGTGCTCAGTGCTCAGTTCTCAGTTCTCTGTGCTCAGTTCTCAGTGCTCAGTGCTCAATTCTCAGTGGTCAGTTATCAGTCCTCAGTTCTCAGTGCTCAGTTCTCAGTGCTCAGTTCTCAGTGCACAGTGCTCAGTGCTCAGTTCTCAGTCCTCAGTGCTCAGTGCTCAGTTCTCAATGCTCAGTACTCAGTTCTCAGTGCTCAGTGCTCAGAGCTCAGTGCTCAGTTCGCAGTGCTCAGTTCTCAGAGCTCAATTCTCAGCTCTCAGTGCACAGTTCTCAATGCCCAGTGCTCAGTTATCAGTGCGCAGTTCTCAGTTATTAGTTCTCATTGCTCAGTGATCAGTGGCCCAGTGCTCAGTTCTCAGTGCTCAGTGCTCAGTTCTCAGTGCTCAGTGCTCAGTTCTCAGTGCTCAGTTCTCAGTTCTCAGTGCTCAGTGCTCAATTCTCAGTCCTCAGTGCTCAGTTCTCAGGGCTCAGTGCTCAGTTCTCAGTGCTCAGTTCTCAGTGCTCAGTTCTCAGTGCTCAGTTCTCAATGCTCAGTTCTCAGTGCTCAGTTCTCAGTGCTCAGTGCTCAGTGCTCAGTTCTCAGTTCTCAGTGCTCAGTTCTCAGTGCTCAGTTCTCAGTGCTCAGTTCTCAGTTCTCAGTGCTCAGTTCTCAGTGCTCAGTTCTCAGTGCTCAATTCTCAGTGCTCAATTCTCAGTGCTCAGTGCTCAGTTCTCAGTGCTCAGTTCTCAGTGTTCAGTTCTCAGTGCTCAGTGCTCAGTTCTCAATGCTCAGTGCACAGTGCACAGTGCTCAGTTCTCAGTTCTCATTGCTCAGTGCTCATTGCTCAGTGCTCAGTGATCAGTGCCCAGTGATCAGTTCTCAGTGCTCAGTGCTCAGTTCTCAGTTCTCAGTTCACAGTGCCCAGTGCCAGTTATCAGTGCTCAATGCTCAGTGATCAGTTCTCAGTGCTCAGTTCTCTGTTCACAGTGCTCAGTTCTCAGTGCACAGTGCTCAGTGCTCAGTTCTCAGTGCACAGTTCTCAGTGCCCAGTGCTCAGTTATCGGTGCTCAGTTCTCAGTTCTCAATTCTCATTGCTCAGTGCTCAGTGATCAGTGCACAGTTCTCAATTCGCAGTGCTCAGTGCTCAGTGCTCAGTTTTCAGTGCTCAGTGCTCAGTGCAGAGTTCTCAATTCTCAGTGCTCAGTGCTCAGTTCTCGGTGATCAGTGCTCAGTTCTCAGTGCTCTGTGCTCAGTTCTCAGTTCTCAGTGCTCAGTTCTCAGTGCTCAGTTCTCAGTGCTCAGTTCTCAGTGCTCAGTGCTCAGTTCTCAGTACTCAGTGCTCAGTTCTTCAGATTAAAATTTGTACCCAATACTGCAAAATTGAACTAAATTTCATTACACAAATAATAATAATAATAATAATAAATAAATAATGGGTAAGCAAAACTTTTGACAAACATATTATTCCTTAAAATACAATATTGACTTTCCAAATGAATACATTGACCACCAATTCAATTATGCAATCGATTTTCCATTTTTCAGCTCCATTTTACAGGTTTTTTATTTACAATTCCATATGGTTTTTTTTAACTAACTAACATGTTCGTGGCCACGGTTTTTTTTTTAATTTCCATTAATTTAAATTCAAGCAAATTGAAATTGAAAATTGAAATTGAAATTGAAATTGAAAATTGAAATTGAAATTGAAATTGAAATTGAAATTGAAATTGAAATTGAAATTGAAATTGAAATTGAAATTGAAATTGAAATTGAAATTGAAATTGAAATTGAAATTGAAATTGAAATTGAAATTGAAATTGAAATTGAAATTGAAATTGAAAATTGAAATTGAAATTGAAATTGAAATTGAAATTGAAATGAAATTGAAATTGAAATTGAAAATTGAAATTGAAATTGAAATTGATTGAAATTGAAATTGAAATTGAAATTGAAAAATTGAAATTGAATTGAAAAAATTAAATTGAAATTGAAATTGAATTGAAATTGAAATTGAAATTGAAATTGAAATTGAAATTGAAATTGAAATTGAAATTGAAAAATTGAATTGAAATTGAAATTTGAAATTGAAATTGAAAATTGAAATTGAAATTGAAATTGAAATTGAAATTGAAATTGAAATTGAAATTGAAATTGAAATTGAAATTGAAATTGAAATTGAATGAAATTGAAATTGAAATTGAAATTGAAAATTGAAATTGAAATTGAAATTGAATTGAAATTGAAATTGAAATTGAAAATTGAAAAATTGAAATTGAAATTGAATTGAAATTGAAATTGAATTGAAATTGAAATTGAAATTGAAATGAAATTGAAATTGAAATTGAAATTGAAATTGAAATTGAAATTGAAATTGAAAATTGAAATTGAAATTGAAATTGAAATTGAAATTGAAATGAAATTGAAATTGAAATTGAAATTGAAATTGAAATTGAAATTGAAATTGAAATTGAATTGAAATTGAAATTGAAATTGAAAATTGAAATTGAATTGAAATTGAAATTGAAATTGAAAATTGAAATTGAAATTGAAATTGAAATTGAAATTGAAATGAAATTGAAATTGAAATTGAATTGAAATTGAAATTGAAATTGAAATTGAAATTGATTGAAATTGGAAATTGAAATTGAAATTGAAATTGAAATTGAAATTGAAATTGAGAAATTGAGATTGATTGAGATTGAGATTGAGATTGAGATTGAGATTGAGATTGAGATTGAGATTGAGATTGAGATTGAGATTGAGATTGAGATTGAGATTGAAATTGAAATTGAAATTGAAATTGAAATTGAAATTGAAATTGAAATTGAAATTGAAATTGAAATTGAAATTGAAATTGAAATTGAAATTGAAATTGAAATTGAAATTGTTCATACAAAATATACCCTACACTGTTTATTGGACTTTTGGTTTGTTGAAATCAAAAACAACTTTAAATGAAAAACTGAATTTTTCTAACAGTTCCCATGTTAATGGGTTCACTCAATTACATGCACTACAAAGGTTTCCAATTTTCCCAAAGATTAGTTACTTTAAATACGTTCAACTTAATGGAGAATTCTTTAAACATCAATCAAAATACCTAGTTATTTAACCAATAAGGGCGATTAACAATTGAGACTCGAAGTTTAATTAATCAGTCGAAATTTTATTATTATTCAATAACCTCCCCTAATAGTTCCGAGTTGGTTAACAAAACCCTGCAACAAACTGTAACAAAAAGAAGGAAACATAGTAATGAACAGCTTTTCTCTATGTGCATCCATTTAAAATTAATATTTAATGGAAACTCTGACAACTTCGTTTCGTAACATGTAATGCATGAATTTTCCGTGCATACCTTATTGTATTAGTGCCAAAGTATGTAGAAGTTGACAGCGAATTTGCTTTACTCAGATTGCAGTTACTTCTCAATGCAATATGAGAATTTACTGGAGAAGTTTCACAGTGTTGTGGTCTGAATTTGATGCAATTTGGAAGTTGCATTCCTACTACATTTGTTATGCCAACATTATACGGTCACGATTCGAGTTATTAAGGTATTAGTTTGTTGATAATTGCCTACTGAAAATTTAATTGTGCAAAGTTTTGAAGCACAATATTACAACTGAATTATGCTATAATTGCCTGGTATTTGGTGTTAAATATTGTATCAGTTAAAGTTAATTACTGTTCAAAGTTGTTCAATTGTACATACTGTCCCATTTAGTTTTATTTTCTGCAGATACTAAAAGCAAGTTTAATTTATAGTTAACCATACAATAGCTTTCGTTCGTTCCCAAAGAGATGTAGGTGTTTCGTCTTGGCTGCTATGATACTGGTCTTAATTCGCCACTTTTTAAATGTGCAGTGTTGGGGAGATCCAATACCCTCAAGTAACGATCTTTCTTTTTCAAAATAGACGTCTTGAGCAAAAAGTAAAATAATGCGATGTGCTGAAATAAATTGGTGTTCTTGATAACAAACAAGCATTTTTCTACTGGCCCGCATTTACTGCCAGCCAGCCGGCCAGCCTTTTTACAAATACATTTGCAAAAATGCGCTAAAAAGCACAAAATTGGCACAAGTCTTCAACCATATAAACCTAAACGGCTAATGTCTAGATAGCTTGCGTGCGATGTAAGCTGGTATAAAGCTATAAAAAATGTGTGAAGTAAAAATTGTAGGGGATCAAAAAATGAACAACCTTTATATGTAGGTAGGTAGGTATACTGTTTTTATATAATCTGAAATGTCCCGAAAAAAACTAAAAAAGCGGATTTTTGTTTGTTTTCTGTGTTTATTTTTGTGAAAAAATTATCAAAGTCCTCGTGTGAGATCGAAGGGACTTCAGCGCATTTTTGTGTGGCAGATCAGTATTCTATTAGCCACTTTTGACTCAACCATGAATAAAAGATCTTGTCGAAGGATACCACATTCCCTTTGACGGTACCCACTTCCGATGCCCCGTTCACCCGGCATTCGCGTTTGAAGATTTAAATCCACCATCAGTAAGATCGTGTTGGGGGCTACCACATTCCCTTTGACGGTACCCACTTTCGACGTCCCGTTCACCCGCAATTCGCGTTTGAAGATTTTTCTCCACCATCAGTTAGATCTTGTCGGATGCTACCACATTTCCTTTTTCGGTGCATACTTATATTACACCCACATTTTGGTGGATCTCGCTAAAAACCTTCCACAAGATAGTACTTAATTTTTGGGGGGCACTTCTCATTGCTCGAGCTTCTATTGGCGACACGAGAAAGAGAGACAGCCATTCGAGATTTACGAAACGTTAAAACGCGTGACAGAATTCGCAACGGAAGGTAAAAGGTGCCCGAAGTTGACTACCTCTCGAAGACGCGCGCGCGCGCCATGCAAAAGGTCGTTAATTTCGCCCCTAGGCCAAAAAACAAAATTCCGCCACGCAGGAGTTGTGCGCGTTTACAACATCTTTCCGACGACACCAATTTGAAAAGAATCGGACCAAAACTGTAGTAGAAGATAGGAAAAAACTGAAAAACCTTCACGTTAGTATACTACGCTCGAGGACGACGCCCAGATGTCGCCAACCCCACATCATGTAGCCCTGTCCCCAAGGTTTACAAATTACACGGCCTTGTAGATACACGTACACCCGTTGCCTTTCTACAAAAGTTCTTCTACGCGCCCACATTTGCTGCCAGCCAGCCGACCAGCCAGCCGTCCAGCCTCTCCTGGACCTTCCCACACACCAATTGGCGATTGAAGTGGAAGGTGTCGTTGGATATGATATCCTGAAGCGTTAAGATGGAGCTCATTCCTATTCGAGTGTTGGCCAGTGTGCACGCGTGCTATTCAGGATACACATCTCGCCTCGGCCACTGTGCCTAGGACCCTCGGCCAATAAATCAACCACCGTCGATCTATGCCGCCTGGCATACTTTCAAAGTCTACGCTATATAGTGCAAGAAGAACCAAGCCCTTAGAGAAATTCTCCTAAATATTGCATTTTTCATTTGTAGTGTACGTGCATTCCTCCAACACTTTCGATATATTCACAATTAAGTTTTCACATCGCCAGTAGATGTGTCTCGTCTAGACGATCTTTCCGCCCTTTGAGATTACCCTGCTCTGACACTCCGTTCTGCGGATATGTGCATGGAAAGTTTTGACATCACCAATGGATGTCTCGTCCTGACGTTCCACTTGCCCCTTCCCTTTACGACTACCTTCCGACGTTCGTTTTTAAAATATTTCGTTGAGACCTTTCACTAGAGTTCCATGAAGGATAAAACCAATTCCCAGCCCCCCCTCCTCCCCCAAACCCTTCTTTTTATAAGAGGTCAGAAAGAAGGGTGGTAGTTGGTAGAAAACGGTTCTTTCCTGTTCTCGAAAAAGAGTTGCGTAGTAAAGTTATTCTTTAGAAACCATTCATTACAACACAATGAAGAGTAGAACATGGCGTGTTCAACAATAGCACATTTTTTCTTTAAAAAAATGCGCTAAAGTGCGATACCTACTTCATGATCACGTGTCTATGCTAAATTTGAACCTTATCTAAATATTTTACTTTTACCACAAAATAATATATGACTGGTACATTCTCCTGTTTAAAATATATACCCTCTTCTGAATAGACAGATTTTAATTCAATGAAAGGAATCGTTTTACTAAAATTAAATGCAAATCTCCTAATCAATGAAGCAAAATAACCCAAATCCTTTGTTCGGATTAGATTCTTATCAATAAGTACAATACAAAATCTGTTCATGCAAATGATTCTCGTAGGTCGATTTCTTTAGGAATATTGAAATTACTTCCAGCAAAATTAATATCCAAAGCCCTAAAAACAAAAAACTGCTTTATGCAAATCATAAAATGTAAAATTACTTACACTGATTGACGTGGATGAAATTCCTTTCAGGTTTACATTTTCTCTCCTTGGAAAATGCCGCTCCCTTTAGAAATATGAAACCGCTTCAATTCGTCAAGAATGCAAAACCAAAAATTCAATTTTTCAAAATTAATACTCTAGATAGAAATTATGCAAAGGAATAAAATACCATAATTTTCCGCTGTTTGTACTAATTTTACCCAATTTATTACCTAGGTTTCATTGCGCGCAAGTGCAGCAATTAATTATGGTCTTTAAATTCCCTGCTGTATTTCGTTGTATACAAAATTCTATTCATCGCACTTTTACCCAGCCACCCGCCCGGGTACAAGTCGTGGGTCCTTACCACTGGACCATTCTGGTGTAAGTTCGTATTCCAAAATAGTAGAGGCGAAGGGTCAAATAGGACCTTTTTTCCTCATGTGCAGTGTGTGGAAAGGACAGGACCCCATAGATAAAAATGCATATTTGTCACGTGCACGGCTTTAAACAAAGCGGGACGAAACTGTTACGCCCAAGAGATCGTGGCAACCGCGTTCACTTTCTGCAATACACTTGTTTCGCTTGCTATCGCCAGACATATCTTTGTTCACGTTCGTTATGAAGCGGTACATGTGTAACTTTTCCTACATAATACTAATGGGATTTTTTTAGTTCAGTTTCGAAGATCCTGCCGGCTAGTCTGTATTAGATAATCAGCAGTTTTACTGCGATGTTCCCTTGCCCATATCTCGATCGATTTATGAATGACTCTGTAATACAAACGAATGCAGAAAACCTCAAGACTTTGTGATATTTCGTTCTCGAGACACGTTTAAAGGAAATTCATAAATTGTCAACTTCGGAAATGACTTTCAGCTTTCAAACTAAGCGATACCGGGATTTCGCCCACGGAAAAATTCAGCTATTTTAATTATTTTTCCCGATTTATGTACCTACATATAAACGCTTTTTGAATCACAAACAATTTGTTTTGTCAAAAAATGTATAGCACTATGCTTTTCCATGACTTGTAGTTTCGACAGTTCCTCAAGAATCGTTCAGTGCTTCTGTTCCCAGAAGGGATGCGGACTTGCCCCTGTACAAGGTTTTGGAACGGCTGCAAAACAGATACCACAGATTGCACGTCGGAGAAACGGTCTCCAGAGATCTTACGAGCGCTTTTTTAGAGACCCCTTATGACCTAATCGGATGCTGTATACTGCATCTCATTTAATTCGCTACAGCTAATTACACTTGCTTAGTTTTCCGTATAATATTTTTAAATTCATAATTCTAATTGTCTTTTGTAATTTCTCTGGTCGGCAAAAGGTCTCTTATCAAACTGATACCGACGTAAACCGTACTGTGCAGTTTTAATGCTCGTTTTAAATTACCATAAGAAACTAAAGCATCTAACAATTACTTAACGGAACTGAAATTCTAAAACATTAATTAGCCCTCGTCTTCTAAAGGATGAGCTTTCGGACACAACAAAGATACTTGAAATATCTTAACGGGAACGGTTGCAAAATGAAGAATTACAGGTTTTGTTTATGGTAATAACTCCTAAAACCAACACAAATACTTTCGGCCAACTTCTAGATACCGGGTGTTCATGTACAAAGTGATCACTAAAAATGGTAACTTCTAGGTGGAAAACCGATGCTTCGTTACATGTCTATTTCGTTTTGTAACCGTGATCGCATTTCACCCTATGACACATTTTGTCAGTTTCTGTAGTCACTTTTGCCTGATGTAACCTGCTCCTAGATTACTCGTACCTAAATAGGTATTAATGGCATGTTAAATACGTGAAATATGCATCGCCTAGGAATTAGTGTGATATTTGTCGAAATCGGCATGGCACACGTAAACCATGTCGAATAAATTATTCATGGCCAACCAACAAATCACTAGAAAAGGTGTGAGGGTGTCCACTTCTCCAGTACATGCATACCGCTAGGTATATGAACATCGGGGTGACTAAATGGGCTGGAAAATTCAATACAAATTGCGTAGGTTGATTGATTGGCTTTGTTCCAAACTAAAAAGATAAATTAAAACTAACGTATGCTATCTATAAAAAATTTGCAAACTCGCTTATTAGCATATAAACTAGGGAGATTGAATAAGTGCGATAACACTTCTCGAGCTCATAAAACACTGTCGAAATTTGCAAAAGAACTTTTGGTCAATTTCGCAAGCTATACAGTTGATTCCTCTTAAACATGTATGGTACAAACTACTACGGGCCGCCTGGATTCGTTACACACTTGTAAACCGAGTTTTTCACTAAGCCAAGGGAAATAAAACAATCATGAAACAGGTCAAAGGTCAACATGGCAAATGCGGCCACTGGCAATAACGAAGAAATAAGCTCCTAGGGGGATGCTAGTCGCTTTCAGAATTTCGCGTTCAGGAACTCTTGACAAATATTATTTTTATGTGCAAATAAAAAGCGATCTCACAAGGGTAACGATACGAATTGCCCGCATATTGTATAATAGTCCATTCCACTTGAGCCCGAAAAATTATTTACCTTTTTGATTACATCATCTCGCGCATGACTTTCGTCAATTCAGGCGGAGCGTTAAATTAGAATACGGCGAAAATGTTTAAGATAATTCGCCGCCGTACATTTGATATTTTCTCGTTTGAAAAATATTTCCGCTGGAGTTGAGTAAGAGGTAAGGTAAACACTAGGAACTTTGAATAAATTGAAACGTTTTGTTAGAAATGTGTGCACAAAAAATATGCTACGCGTCCATGTTGTATGTGTAATACAATAATTGTATTTGTAATCTCCTGATGTAAACCTTCGTAGCGTTTTCATAATCCCACTGGACACGGTTTCGCCCGAATGTGACACGGGGGGTTTTATTTCAAAATTAATCTCCACAAGCTTAATTTTTATATTTAATTCTCTACGTTTATGTGTTGTACATTCTTACAACGCGGTTCACCTTAGTAGCAATAAGATTACCTTCCAACTCCGATAGTTTACTGTTTCGTATCACGTTCTCCACTTTGAACCAAAATCGATTTATGAACATCACTTGTGCTATTAACGGGTCGAATCACAACAGTAAATTAGTAATTTGAGTTACATATAGCCGTTCCCAGTTCTTTGGTAGTGTATACTTTGATTATACTAATCCGTTTGGATCTACCATGACTTTCCATAAAAAATATATCGGCTCAATTTTTTCTGTTGCAAACCACGCCTTTGGTTAAATGCGTTGACTCGCTAACAACCTAAAGTAAGATAACTTGATATTTACGCCTATTAGACGTCAAATGAGAGCAATAATAAGGGCGAGGGGCCTGCAATTTGCAGTGCATTAGCATACAGATGAAATGACTCCCTGAAGCGGCATTCAATCGAATGATTTTGATCACATGCTAGCATAAGGTAACAATCGCGTCTTCTACGTATTAAATATTCCTTTAGTCAAACGTAATTCTTTGCTCTGATGGAGAGTGGTTTTAGGCGAAGCAAAATTGTTTTCGCAAATTTCATAAGATATTTTGGGCGCAGTATCTCCTAGATATAGTACTTTCGCATTATTTAGCTATGTGATATATTCACGCAAACTTGGATTTTTCACATCCATATTCATCCTAACAATTTAAAAGAAAAAATAGAGATGACATATCTGATGCACGGAATGTCCATTTTTTGGCCTAATTTTACTGTACTAGTACTACAATCAGTCGGATCGACAAATTATTCCACCAAAATTTACTAAAAACTGAAGATTCTGCGTACCTTTCACATCAATATGACGATATAATAGGATCAAACTAAAATATTGCAAGTCTTATCGAGAACCCAATATTGTAGCGTCATATGGAAATGCGTTATAAATGAATATAAGGAAAAGGGCAATGAAATTTTCAGTTCGAATAGGGTGCGTTTCTATTGGTTTAACTGCTAGGAACGGTCCAATGTGCTATTTGTTCAATATATTCAAAATATTGTTATGTGTCACCCCACATAAGCAATAAAGCACGTCGGTCGTATGCAAATAACCAACACAAGGTAAATGAAAAGAAATTGGCAGAGAATAATTTTAACCACGTATCAGCATAAATAACGCTTATTTATGGCTCTTATAACAAAAGATAATCGAATTACGGGACACGTGAGAATTTTAATAAGTATCTGTTACCCTAATCGTAAAGCTAAAAATTTCGCATTTTTTGTTACGTTGTAATAAAGCGCCGTCTAAATAAAAACACAACAAAGTTGATCTCGTACAGTAATTTTCGAGAGAGGGGCTTTCCAATTAACGCGTTTTTTTTAAAAGCCCACGGCTTGACGTATTTCACGGAGAATAAAAAATTGGATCCGGTAACAAATTCACTATTTACACGTACACTGCATGCAGGGAAATTAAGCTAAATGAATTCTTATTAAATTGTAGGGTGACGATCAATCAAATCGTCTTTACGTTTCTAATTTCGTTCGTAATAGGTAAGTTGTGAGACGTAACGGGCTTTTAATTAAATGTTTTGTATCCCCGGGGGTGTGCCCTTTGGTCAAGCAATCATGTAGCAAATCCGGATCAATTTGTTTGCAAATCAGTTTAACACTCTCAGGTTGTCCTTCATTTACCACTTAGGGCCCTTCTAGATAACCCTAAATTGATTGTTATTTAGTTAAATATGTAATTTGCCGTTCACTCCTCTAAGCATTGCGGTTTAGCGTAATGAACACGGTTATTATCAGAAAATTAGTTTTTATTGACAGGCGAAAAAATTATTCGGCGTGTCAATAAAGAATGTTTGTGAAGGTTTTATAATTTACATGTTAGGCTTGACGAGTTGACGTTAAAAAATGAAAAATTGCTTCACTAAGAAATAGAAGTTTAAAATTTCATTGGCTAGTAATCAATATAGCAATCAAATCGGAGAAGATACACTGCACCTAGAATGCCAGAACTCATGCGATCAATGCAATGATATGCATGCAATCAATTAATCACTGCATTCAATACTTCAGATAATCGCATGAAACGCTCACGACGACGTCGTTGCAATTTAATTAATAAAAATTGTATGTTGAAAATTTGCGAGCCAAATGCTGGAGCAGTATTCTTCCCCTCTTCAATGTCAATCCTTCCGCTCACATCTCTAACTTTACCTATTGGTACCTTCGTGTTTTTTAGGTCGATAAATTTGGCACCCCCACGTTGCCTAAATGAAGTAAAATATTCCTATAATTTAAGACTAATTCAAGACTAATTTGTACCCACAAAATTAGAATCTGTACCCGCTTAGTTCTGCCGGAAAACGCATTTTTAAAGTGTGGGTGCTAACTTGAAATCAAGTCAGACAACTTCCAACAGAGAAACGGGTGTATAATCTTGAAGAGCTTTAATGCGTTTAATGTTAAATGTTGATCTATCATTTTTATTATCTTTGTTTATGTGTATTGTAGAGAATATTCTAGAAATCCCGATAGACATCGAGGGTCCATAAACGAGTAGTCATCGGCAATAAAAAACGCAAGCGGATGTGATGCATTTTTCCGGGAAATATGGCGTGTTTATTTGTTCGAGAACATTCTAGAATATTAGGGAGGATTCGAAAGCGTTCGAGAAGTTTCGAAAATGACCGGCGTTTGCTATATAAGCAAATCGAATTGTGTTTCGAAGTTTCGATTTTAATTTTCGATTGGAAGTGAAGTATTAACCTCCCTCTCGTGTTATGTTATAAATTGTGAGTGATAACTATGACTTAACTAGCAGCGACGGACCTATGGGGGGGGGGGGCAAGGGGGGGCAGGCTGCCCCTCCAATACTTAACTAGTTGGCAATTTTGACAAGAGTTGGTAATTTTCATTACCAGTTGGCGAATGCCGCGAAAGTAGGTAAATCGTAAATGTAATAAATCGACTATTGAAGGAATGAGGAATTGCGGCAAAATCTATAAAAAAAGGACTCTTTAATAGGAAAGTCACTTCCTTCTTCAACACAAGGTTGGTATTTTGGTAATGCTTTTAATTAGTATTAGAGACCGTATACTGATATCCTACATTTTCTACATGATTTATTAGACTTGAAAATAGCACTTAATACTTAATAGATACTTCCCGTTTGAGTTGAAAATTTTTACAGTTGAGTTGGCAAAAAGTCATGTCGGCCCCCCCAATTTTTTTGTCTAGGTCCGTCCCTGTTAACTAGGTATTACAAAGTAAGTAAGACTGTTATAAATGTATTGTTTGTACCCACGAGGAAATTGTAACCTGCATGGTTTTCTTATCAAACGCCTCATCGAAAGGAATTGGTTCTACAAACTATAACTTTCATCCGCGACTCCTTTTTCAGATGAGTAGATGACGGCGAGAGGGGATGGGGGTTAGAAATTTATTTTATTTTTTATGGTATTCTAATGTCTCCACGAAAGAAATTAGTTTTTAGCAACCACTGTCCTCCTCAACTCCTTAAAGTGATTCGTTCTAATATCTCTAGAGCGAAGTGTCTGAGGAGGGTACTCACAAAGGGCGATTGGTACGTTTGGAAGAAATATATCCATTAGTGATGCCTAATCTTTAAGAGCGAATATCTCGAAAAGCGTCAGAAGAGGATACTCATAAAGGGCAGGGAAAACGTCTAGCCAAGGCACATCTACTAGTGATGATTAAACATTCAGTGCCAATATCTGCAGAATGGAGTGTCGGAGGAGGGTATTTAGTGTGAATATCTCGAAAATGGGGTGTCGACGGAAGGGACAAAGGGAAAATGCAAAGTTGCGGAGAATTTTTCTAAGAGCTTCAATCTTCTTGTATTATATATTTAGCACATATTTTGAATTTATGCAAGGCGGCCTTTAAATGCTTATTACCTTAGAATCAGTTTTCTGGCGGAATCACGCGGGTACAAATTCTGATGTTATGGGCAGAGTAGGATCTACATATTTTGCGCCTATGGGCCCTCGCGAAATAGCGGCCTCCCCCTTCCTTTCCACTCCAACCAATTAAAAGCATTTTATACCGCAATCAAAATGTATTTCTAGAAATATGTAATATTTTACTCTTTACAAAAAAGTGTTAATTCCATTTTCTTTCTCCTAATTTGCTCAGATTGATTTAATTATTAGTAAACACATGTTTTACATCAATTATGAGATTTATAAAGTGTTATTGAAACAAAGTATAATATCTGTAGTTTGAATTACAAACAAATAACTGTTTAGTTTTTACAGAAATGTACTCCTTTTTTAAATAATAAAAAATATCAATTTCAAATATCGTATTTCAAGTTTATTTTACGGTTTAAACAATTAAATCCAATATACAAACATCTAAAAACCACGGAATCGTGTTTCAGAGAATTTAAATGTTACGTGGCGTTAAGCCCCCCCATGTACGAACATGAAATTGATAAAAATGGCAAAAGGCAAATTTGCGGGAGAAACCCTAAATATTCCACAATCTTAATACAAAGTTCACATCATTTCATCGAAATGTGAGGGCCCACATGACCTCATGCCAAATCCGGCCCTGGTTGTGAATACCAATTCGTTTTTAATTTATACGTCCCATTTCTTTTTATTAATTCTGAGAATTTCCATTTTTTTAGTAAAGAATTGTTTAAATAATTTATAAATTGTGTAAACAATGAAAATCTAATTTGGGTACAAATTAGTCTTTAATTCATAGTTTCTGATATACCTAACTCATAAAATTTCAATCGGAAAAAGTGGAGGTGCTAACTTGGCTTCAAGAATCGGGTTTACGGCGGAACTATAAGCGGGTACAAATTCTAATTTTGCGGGTACAAATTAGTCTTTAATTAGGCCTAAAATTATAGACATATTTTTATTTGATTTTGGCAAAGTGGGGGTGCCAACTTTGTTGACCTAGGCGAAAAAAGCAAAGAAAAATTTGATTCGTCTTAAAAAAGCATCAATTTATTCATTGTCTCTTCGAATAGATTGATCAAATTCTTCGCATTTTAAGAGTTCGCTAGCGTGGGTTTTCGCACAAACGCCACCAAAAAATGAAGTAGGAGTATTTTATTTGTGTCTTCAGTTTTGGGGCATAATCGGTATTGAGCGCAATACGGCTTTTTGCAAATTCATCATTGGCAAGCCCATTTTGTTTGCATTTCATTTGATTTCGATCATTTACTTTATGCTTTATAAAAACGTTTCAATTTTTTTGATTTGTTACATACTTACCATAAAATTGTAGCGCACACAACTCTGTTTAATGTATGTAAGACAGTACCTACTGTAGAAATTTTAACAATTTTGGTAATATTTGCTTAATTTGGAGAACGTTTTAGTGTTGAAAACACTCATACGATGGTCTGTTTCGAAGTTCATATGTAACGAATAAATGAAACGCTGGAATGTTAAAAGGGCGAGAAAGCGGTTTTTATTTCTAAATGCGTGACTAATATATAAAGTACCTAAACTCGTAAACAAATGTACAATAAAATTAAAATTATGGCCATATTTCGTAAACTAAACGTATAAGAATGCATTCTTTGATTTGGGTTGCTTTTACACTTAAATCTTATATACTTATTGATTATTTATTTACGTACACTACACTAGTGGTTTGCAACCGGTAGTGCAAGATATTGTAACAGGCCTCTGATTAATGCCTCACGATAATGCGCCAAATTTGTGTATTACATTAACAAGGGTTGAAGATCCGAATCGCATAAAATAAGCAATTAATGCCTAGGGCACTGGCAAACATTTTAATCTGACAATAAATTTTGTATTTTACCGATGACTAGCTCAGAAAGAAATTTTTTTTATTTTTGCTTTTATTTTTGAGTGGGCTACCAACCCAACCCACTATGCATTCACAAATATCCATGCCCGAACTCGGATTCGAACCAGGGACCCTTTGTACCGCAGTCCATCTTCATCTGAGTTGCGCCACACGGGCCCGCAATATCTTCACTCTTAACTCTTTTTACCTGAAAATTAAATTTTCTACATTACTTCTGACTTCCTTGATAGCTTTCGCGCAAATAAAATCATTTGTTGACCGTCGTACGTATTACTTAAACGGCCTAATTCTGAACAACTCCCGAACGCCGATTCGATATTCCAGATAACACTACAATTTTCTCTTGTTTACAAATACGGTTTCAAAATCAAAAACGCCTTTATTATTTGGTAACAAAATACCGCTATTGGTATAAACTTGGTTACGAAGATTTTTGAAATTCGCTGCAACACTTGAAACCAATTTGGCGATTCCAAATATCGGATGTGGCCTTGATAAGTTGTGGAGTGGTGCATCGTGCGTACTTTTCTGGAGGTGGTATTCCAGAGAACAGAGGGAGGGGGGTGAACCCCGCAGATTCGTAACACGGTGGAATGTTGCCTAAGACTGTGTCTCCGCTACAACCATGGTCCCTGTTGCGAGACTCAACAATTTTAAGAGGGCGGTAGTGTAGCGAATGTTCCAGATTACTTAATGGACATCGAGGCACCATGAAAGAGTCATCGGTGAACGAACACGAATGTGACGCAATCCGGGAAAAATGACGTGTTTATTCTAGAACATTGTAAGTAATAAATATAAATTACTGTTATAAATTAATCTATTTTTAAGGCTGTTATAAATAACAAATACAGCACGTAATTAAATTTACTTTATAATATACACTTCATTCTTTTGGAAGAGGATTTCTCTGTGCATTTTAGTATTAAGTAGTTAAGTGTATCAGGCTCCGTGCGGTTTGGGGTGTTTAGTGATTAAGATTAGTTAAAATTTTACTTTTCCGGACCCATATATAGGCCAGTAGAATAAAATCCTCAAATTAGACGAATCGCATTTAAATCCTACAAAAGATTATATTGTTTTAATGGCTGCATTTGTTGCTTACTATGTCTATCCTACGTTTTCCCCCTCGACGCAGTTGTGCTTAAGTGGTTGGGGGTAAAAATGTAACTACAAAATAGGTATTTTTGTGGTTTTACGGTTATATCTTGTAAAAGACTCATAATATCGAAAGCATAGCCCTATTAACAGTTTTAGAGCATTAAATTCTGCATTGAACGAGACCAGACCCATATTATTTGGACCACCCGTTCCCATAATAGTGCTCATCGAATTTGAACAAATTTTACATATATGAAAAACTAGATTTTTTCTTGGCGACTTCGAACGCGCATAAACATTACCTCTGTGTTAATCAAGTTTTCTCCTCGTTTCCGTGGGAATTTTTGCAGGCTCTTGGAGACGACACCTGTTCATTTTTAGACCTGTAGCCCGAATCTTTCTGAGCATGAGCAGCAGTAACTTTCTTATTTATCAACCGATCTTACTGAAATTTTAACAGTCGTACGTCAAGATAGACATCTGCCATATAACATTACTTTGAGCTAGTTTTGTGGATGAAATTTTTTCATTTATTTCCGAAAGATTGTTTCAGTTAGAAAACCAAAACGAGAGTTCCCATTATATTTTGCCCTTTAAAATTTTCTTTTCTGAAACATCGTAATAGGAATGAATAATGCGTGAGATGAATTTTGCCAAGTTCAGCATATTAATATATGATAACTATATATAAAATAAATAAGGGAAATGGGAATATGTACACACAGACTACCAAAAATTATTTACACATGAAATAACTTGCTTTTATAATTGAACAGTTGACTAGTCAACATCAAAGCTTCTTATTCGGTATAAGGGTTGCTTGAAATGTTGGCAGACAGAGTCCCGTAACCGAAAACTTGAGATCATCCTTTATGCTATAAAACGTGTATATAAAAACTGAACAAGGCGTGGGCTTATTTCAAAGCCAGTTCGTCTGAGGGTTTCAAGTACTTACAAATAAATCCCGAATCCTTCTTAGAAACTCCTCAAAATGTAGAAGTATTTTTAATTACGTAACTTTTTCCTAAAATTAAGGCGTAATAATTATTCATAAGATCGGATAACCTGCCCAATTAATTTCCGACAAAGGTGTGGGCGAGCTTTTATTGAGGTGTGCAAAAAATACCTCTCGCGTAAGGTTTATTCCGCGCTACGGGGATGTATTCGAAAAATTAAATGGGGTGGCGGCGCATAGAAGATGTCAACAAAGGCCTGTAAAAACGCGAGGCCTGAAGCAAATGATTGCCACTAAACAAAAAAAGTCCTCAGTGAGAGTGTCGTCAAAGCGAAAGCAACCGTGGAGTTGTGAGGCGGCACGGGAATAGTAATTAGTGCGTACCCTGCACTTATAAACTTCAAAGAGTTCTTTATAAAGGCCGCGCGAGAGACACAACGAGAAAGCTCTAATCAAAGCCTGTAATTAGACTTTAACTTCTTCATGTACGACTGTTTGGGAATAACGAGATATGATATCATATTTTAGCTTATTATTAGTTATTATTAATCTTGAACGATCCATAAGAGCTTATTTTCATGCAGAATTCCCCCCTTTGAGATTTTCAGTTTCATTTTAAAAGTTTTATCAGTTCACATGAAAACTTTCCATTTAGATTCGTTGTACCGTAACGTGGAATACTTTAAGTTCTGTGCTTATAAAAGTAATAGAAAGTATAGTTGAAAGTTTTCAAGAAATGAATATTGGATTTAGGTTAATTGAAATTTGACACCGTATTCCATGAATTTGATATGGCCGCTTTCATGAAAGAAAACTTACACAGAATGCTATTATGTATAAATATGGTGTTCCAACAGGCTTTGCGCGATGCGAGTAAGCTAATAGGCCAATTTATAACGAAATCTTTTGAACTTATGGTTGCGAGTATGCTCTACGAATGTGGACTCACAGAAAAAAGGCAATACATTATTAACTAAGGATATCCATTGACAAGAACTATATCCTAACAAGGTAAACTCCTGAAAAACAAACAATTCATTGCTACATATTGCCATTTTCCAAAATTTCCAATTAAACTAAAATATTTTCCCTCCATAAATAAGAAAGTTGGCACTGCGCATGCGCAAAACGAAATTTTGAAACTAGCGTTAACGTTGGTTTTATTGCAAGTGGCTATGTATCAAATTTTATTTAAATGCCCAATGGTTATATTACTTCCAAACGTCCCAATCGCCCTTTGTAGGTACTTTCCTTTGACAATTCACTCTTAAGATATAAGGAATTATAACCGATCACGACAACGGATCGAGGAGGAAGACTATGGCTAGTATAAATGAATTCCTTCCGTTGAGACCTTTCATTATAGTACCATGAAGGATAAAACTAGTTCCACTCCCCCCCTTCCACACCCCTCCATACTATGATAAGAGGACAAAAAGAAGGGCAGTAGTTTGTAGAAAACTGTTCCTTTCGTTGAGACCTTTAATTATCCAATCAAATTTCATTTAAATACTTCCATAAATAGCAAAGTTGGCACTGCACATGCGCAAAATTAAATTTTGAATCTTGCGTTAGATCTGTTTCTATTCCAAGTGCCTATGTGTCATATTTCATTAAAATGCTTCCATAAATAAGAAAGTTGGCACTGCGCATGTGCAAAACCAAATTTTGAAACTGGGTTTACATTTGCTTCACAAATAAAAAAAGTCTGCAATTCCGTTCATAAATACTCGAGATGCGAAAAGAGCACTGTTAATCTTGAATCGATTAGACTCAACTTTTGAAATTGAGTGGAAAAGAAAGAACTAACCAATAAAAAAAAACATCCGTCAAATTAATATTAAATGGTGTAGTAAAATTAATTGTTTGTAATGATGTGAATGCATATAACATAAAATTATAACAACACAAAATGTGGCATCTAGACTTCAAGAGGTAACATATAGGTTAAAAAAAAGTTTTGGGAATTATGAGTCAAGCAAGCAGGTACCGAGATTCTAAGAAAGGGTGAAATACACAGGATGTGACTCATCTTTGGTGCATAAAGTCCTTTTGTTAAAAGCAAGATAGAAAACTACATGGCCTTGTAGGCAAATTTAACTAAAGCAAGATATGTGGAAATTACGAATCGTAACTCATTTATCGCACATAGATTCTAAACTGAAGAGTTTTGATTAGCATAATCTCGCCCCCGCAAGATAGGTAGCGTCGCCCCTCGTCCGGGGTTTCGAGGCTACAGTTGAAAGTCGAACACAATCACGGAATTAGGTGTCGTAGCTCAATTTTGACTACAGTTTTTACCACCCCCGTGACTGCTTCATTCACGGAGAAAGTGGTTAGTTACAAACAACAAGTCTGTACATACATCAAATGAATCGGTAATTTCCACATATTAAAATAAAATGGTCAAAACTTATATGAATGTTACTTCAGAGACAAGACCAAGTAATCAACATCAATAAACATAAATTAAGCAAGCATTGCACCAAACACATAATCAATTGCAAACAAAAAGATAACGGTATTAAACATGTCATTCTGCATTGCGGTTAAACCAAATAAATTTCAAAAACAAAGATTGAAACACACAAAAAATACAAAACACAAATACGATATAAAGAAATGCAAAAATTACTACCTGCATTAAATAACACAAAATAACAACAAACATGTTTGGAGCGACGCGTTCACGACCGCCATTCAAGACAAGATCAAGAAATTGCATGGTTGCCAGCTCTCAAAAATGTATGTATCGTCGTAAATTGTATATACAGGGTGGAACCTCTCAAACTTAAGGAAAATAGCGGCAGAATTTAATATCTCTTCATCATAACCTAAAAGCATACTATTTACTGTCGTTTTTACTAAAATTTAGAAAAAAATGTGTGCGCATGTTATTTCGGTTGCATAAAATTAGGCGTCCTTCGGAAGAATTTTTGTAATTTAAAAGTAGACATAGGAAATTCCTATGTCTACTTCTAAATGAATAGCACTCTATGTATACCTGTACTTTTATAATCGTGCAGTAACAGAGATATGACCTTGGCAGTCGAATCCAATTAAACAAATTAATACAATAATTACGTAAGTTGCAACTAAAAAAATAATGATTCCAATATTAGAATTGCTTATACGAGAGAGGGAGAAATACCTATTTTAGAGTGTGTACATTTTGATAATGATCCTTTATAAAGTAGTATCGCTGGACATCTCAAGTTCATTTTCATTCTATCTTTTGATCACCGAGTAACATTTCCGAAAATCAACCGCACAGCTATTGGAAAATTAAAGTACATTTCAACAAAATGCAAATCTTCGACATCAGCAAGTGAACATCGAATTTTAATACGAAACATACTTATTGAGGATGGCGGTGCAATTCTCTTGGATGTAAGAAAATTGTACGTTTTCAGCGATTAAAAAATCTTATTCGGGAATAATTCTTTTATCGTTTAATCGGACTGGCATTTAAATTTTTATGAATTTTAAATAGGCACATTGGTATGCATTCATTTTAAGAATTAAAATTAAATTCCATTCGTATTAAAACAATTGATTTTTAAATCCAATAAGCGAAATGCAGAGCTACAGTATTTTTAACGTAATGAATATAAAATTTTCAGGAAAGCAAGTGGAAATTAAAATGTTTAATAAGGTTCGGGTTTTTTATTCTCCATTTTGTTTTGTTTACTCACCTGAAGGGATTATGCCACAGGAACTAATAAAACTTAAGCGCTAAATTGGAAATGAGTAAATGCAAAATCTGACGGAATTGTTATTGCCCTATAAAATGAAACAATTTTAATAGTTATCAACGCTTTAGCCAAAAGCGACAAAATGGTTACCTCTTAGTAGTAAAAGTTCTTTATGTTACATAAGTAATTTCGTGAGCCATAGGATTTCAATTTGCTTCTAAATAAAAATTAATTGAAAAATTCTGTTTCGCAGATTCGATAAACTTTTTTCGAAACTAAACATCTGACACGTTTCAATTAAAAAGGTTCATTTAAATGTAGTAATCAGATAAAATGGACTTAAACCGCAACACCGCAGAAACCTTCAATTACGTATGTCCCACATTGGATACCCACAGACTGGCCATTACTCAATTGTCCCATCGTACAATACACTGTGTCATTGTTTCATGTAAATGATGCTCTAGAGGTACTTGATTACCATTTTGAGACAATTACCGAATTTAAGGCTAATGCTGTGCAAATAAATTCATTTAACATACAGTCGTAACCTAAAAAGGTTGCCCTCGTAGATGTAATTTATGATAGTCGAATTAGGTCATTCGGTGCTTTTTTGGCGAAATTTGTGAAGAGAAATGAGTAAATCATACAGGACTAGACATTTATAACTACGTTTTGTATTTGTACATACATGGTCACTCTATTCTCAATTTTCTGTCCTACTCTAACAATTTATAAGTACTTTTTTACTATACGAGTATTGGAAATGGCGGCTGGCGGGTAACCAATTCTAATCTTCTCATTTAAGTTGGCAAGAGTGTGCGTAATATTCATGAGTGCCAACTTCAATTTCTTAGAAGGTTATGTCAACATTTTTCGACTATGTATTGCGGACATTTGAATAAACTTTAAAAAAATAATTCGCATGACTGTGTAAATTATTTCCAGATGAGCAGCATTTTTTCCATACATCATAATTATTATAATATTTAGGTACTAATTGGAAACATGACATAGGTATATTTTAATTCGTTGTATTAAAAACCATTTTACATTCGGGTGTACAAGATGGTTGATGCTAATCGGCGGTCGATACGAAAAAGGTTGTATAACTCTCGCCAGGAAAGATTGCCGGTCACAGCACACTTTGTGTCGATCTACAATCTATGTTTTTCTTAAGATGCGATCGACTTCCGGAATAGGATCGTGCTAATGTTGATGGAAAAGTCTTTTTGTTCAACATTGACACGATACTATTCCGGAAGTCGCTCACATCTTTAGAAAAACCTAGATTGTAGACCGGGATCAAATGTTCTATGACCGGCAATCTTTCCTGGCGAGAGGTTTAGGGTACTTAACCCCCAGGTTCTACGCTAACTTCACACTACAAGAACCGGAAATAAAGTCAACCCGGCATCGTTTAAAAATGGCCACCCGAATGACTATTCCCTCCAAAACTAAACAAGATCCCGCTTAAATTTGAAAAATGGCACGTGATAAAACATCTAAGGGAGGGCCCCCTTACGGTAGTTGTACACAACCCTTTGACCTGAAGCACAGTAGGGAAGGAACGTTAAATAAAACACTGAAATTGTGAATGATCGTAATTATTAAGATTGTGAAAGCCCGGAAATTTAGTTGATGTACATTAATATAAACAAAGCAAGCAAAGGCAAAAGGTGTCATACTCTCGAAAAAGTAACTGCTAAGGGTAAAAAGAGTACGACGTAAGAAAAACCTCGCAGTTTGATTAATACAGTCCAAAAGTTAATAACATTTTTGTAAAAGTTTAAGCAGTAGTCAATAAAGATAGTAAATGCATATATACAATTTTGGTTACACTCAAGGTTAAAAGCAAGTTTTTGGGAACAATGGGTCAGGTAGTAGCAGGTACTTAAATTCTGAGAAAGGGTTAAGAGTACAGGATGTGACTCAAGTTTGGTGCAATAGTCCTTGTGTTAAAAGCAAGATGGAAAATTACATGGCCTTGAAGGCAAATTTAACTAAAAACAAGATATGTGGAAATTATTGAATCGCCACTCATTTATCGCACATAGATTCTAAACTGAAGAGCTTTGATTAGCGTAATCCCGCTCCTGCAAGATGAGTAGCCCGCCCCTGGTTTCGGGGTTTCGAGCCTAATGTTGGATGTCAAAGACAATCACGGAATTAGGTGTCGTACTTCAATTTTGACTATTTTTTTTAACACCCCCGTGACTGCTTCATTCACGGAGAAAATTGTTAGTAACAAACAAGTCAGTACATACCTCAAACGAATCGGTAATTTCCACATATTAAAATAAAATGATTAAAACTTAATGAATGTTACTTCAGGTACAAGACCAAGTAATCAATATCAATAAACATAAATTAAGCAAATATTACACCAAAAACGTAAACAATTACAAACAATAGCATAAGGGTATCACACATGTGATTCTGCATTACGGTTAAACCAAGTAAATTTCAAAAACAAAGATTGAAACACACAAAAAATATAAAATGCGGCATACAAAACACAAATGCGTTATAAAGAAATGCAAAAATTACTACCTGCATTAAACAATACAAAATAACAACAAACATTTATGGAGCGAGACGCGTTCACGACCGCCATTCAAGACAAGATACCAAACGTGACCCCCGTTGGTGCTTTCTAGGTGGCGCAGGCAGCTTTTCTCCACCTAGAAATTGCATGGTTGCCAAATCTCAAAAATGTATGTATCGTCGTAAGGGTGGAACCTTTCAAAGCGGCGATTCGCAGATGCGAGAGGTGGCGTTTCCCCTGTCGAATGTACAAGGCGGTTTTAGTTGACCTAATGGGCCTCCCTCATTATAATTTATTCAAATATGCTTTTTTGGCGAATCTACCACTAACACTACAACGATTGACCGCCCGCTACTTTGGTTCACAGTTGAAGGACTCATCACTACAGCATCCCTTTTTAGCGCATTTCCACAAAAATTAAAAAAATGCGCTATTGTGGCCACTTTGTCCGTCCGTCCGTCCGTCCGTCCGTCCGTCCGTCCGTCCGTCCGCTAACTTTGCGACGCTACTTTGCGACGCTACTAGTTTTTATCTTAAGAGCTATTGTTCTACTTTTTTCGCTATTTGGTTCGTTATGGTGTCGAGTCTTGTACCAAGGAAGGAATTTTTTCTGTACCGCTTACAAAAAAAGTTATTGTAAAAAAAACAAAAAACCGTTTTTTACATGTTCCATAATTTTACACTTTTGCCGTTTATTAACGATCCTAGAGATCGTTTATAATTTTGCATTGCTATCTGTCGCCTGCCGGTTGGTCTCTCCGTCTGTTCCTTTGTCTGTCTGTCCATCTATCTGTCCGTGTGAACGATAACTTTGTTTAGAAATGTTCGATCGCTTTTACATCTCCGTTAGTTATGAACTGAATTGCATGAAATTCAATATGGGCATAGCTTTAGCCATATAATACGCAATGCCAAAAGTTGAATCGAATCGATTCAAAATTCACAGTGCCCTTTTCGCATCTCGACCATTTATAAACCGAATTGCAAACTTTTTTTACTTATAAAAGTATTTAAATGAAATATGATACATAGCCACTTGGAATAAAAGCAAATTTAACGCAAATTTCAAAATTTGGTTTTGCGCATGCGCAGTGCCAACTTTTTTATTTATGGAAGAATTTAAACGAAATTTGATACATAGGCACTTGGGATAAAGGAAAATCAAACGCCAATTTCAAAATTTGGTTTTGCGCATGCGCAGTGCCAACTTTTTTATTTATGGAAGAATTTAAACGAAATTTGATACATAGGCACTTGGGATAAAGGAAAATCTAGCGCCAGTTTCAAAATTTTATTTTGCGCATGCGCCGTGCCAACTTTTTTATCTATGGAACTATTTAAGTGAAATTTGATACTTAGTCGCTTGGAACAAAGGAAAATCTAACATTAGTTTTAAAATTTAGGTTTGCGCATGCGCAGTTCCAACTTTCTTATTTAGAAAAGCATTGAAATGAAATTCTTCTTATAAACTGAAATTGAAATAGCATGTCAAAAATGGATTGCTCATGTGCAACGCTATCTTTCATATTTGTGGCCGGATTTTTACGATTTTAACAGAAGTTGCATCTTACAAATGGGAAATGAATGCAAGTGGAAATGCGCTTTATGTAAATCGTTTACGATTACTTTTTAACTTGTTACACTTACCATCTACCACCTATTTCTCGTTCACGTTCTCTACCTTAAACCTACTCTGTCTCTCCCTTTAATTGAGAACCTAGGTTTCGTTCTAAACGTTTCATTTCTTTTTCCATTCATTTATACTTCATGGCCTATAATTCCATGCGACTCACTTATATGATTTCATAAAACTTCATATCCTTTTGTCGTGGTTGCCTTTAATTCCCCACTAAATCTTCCACAACAAATTCCCGCTTGTCTTAGTGGTTTATGCTGACGAAAACAAGATCAATCTGCCTACGTCCGAATAGAAAGGTATAATTTAAAAAACTATCTTCGGAATGTTGCCAACGAATTTCTGCGGTATTTCCTAGGAATAGAAGAAAATGGGAACAATAAGAAGTAGATAACACATCCATTTTCTGGGCAAACTATTTTTGTAGAGTCGCGCTCAGAAATTCTAAAAGATGACCTTTTGTATTATCGTCTGAAAGTATCCTCTAACAGCACTGTCCAGATATAAAAACCACTAAGTCAACTTGCGACAATTATCTCGCGAGCAACTTGCGACAGTAACACTTGCTAGCGGCAACGTATACGGGTCCTCCGGAGAAGTTTTTTCGAAAACGAATCGATCGATTTTTAAAAATCAAACGTCAAAATAAAGGACTTCGAAAGACCTTTCAAATTAGCTATTACTCGATACCACTCGTCATTTAAAACTATTAAGGGAATGACCCTGGGGGCAGGGGGTGAAAGAGGTTGAAGTAGTTTTTCTACGACAGTAATAATCTCCAAACGTCTCGTGATTAGGAATCAGCAGCAGCGATAGAAATGTAGATAAACGAAGTCCATGTAAGTGGGTCACAGGGCAATAAGCTGCTTGTAGAATGAAGCAGGTTCAATGACCAATGCAGTTAGGATGACGCATGCAGGTAAAACAAAAAGTCCATATATCGCATCACGCCAACATCAATCTTCCATTAAAATTGCGGGTCCAAATAAAACTTCTATCATCCACATACGGCGTGGATCGTAGTAATATTCAGGTAGATCCAACATAAAAAGTAATCCAAAGGCAATAACGATGAGAAATAATAAGAAAATTGTAAGCAAAGGGATGAGAAAATTAAAGCTCTAAAAATAAACCCTGTTTAGAAAAATACTGCGCCATAATACAACGTACCTCGAAGTGGTCAGATGTAAAGCCCAAATCCGTAAAAAAACGTGTCGATGGAGTCACCACAAACGTCAGAAAGGAAGAAAAGAACACCCCAAAGGTAATTGTGGTACACCGAAACCAATAAGAGTAATGGTGGAAACAAGAGAAAACATTTAGATCACCTGAGTTCAAGAACTCAAACTTTACTGAAGGGTACCTAAGTAATACAAATACAGGCAAGAATACAATTGTAAGAAGAAGCAGGGATAGCAACTGCTTCGGGAAGCGACAATATGGTGATAGAATTAACTATTGAAAGAAATCTACATTTGACTACTGAATTGCAAAGAAGTTACCTAGATGGCGTAAGTGTAATGTATTTATATATCTATGTAATAATATCAAAACACGCTTTTGCAGAAAAAGAAAAAGCTGTATTCGTTAAATGACTATCAAAGAAATGTAATTACAATTCGATTGCATCGAAATCCAGTATGTAATCAAACGTTATATCAAGGAATCGACGAAAATAAAAACAAATTACGTTTTGAACTACAGGTCGCAACCATTTCGCAACAGCCTTTTGGAGTTCAAGGAGGGCGCTTTCTGCCAATCTGTAACAGATAATAACACAAACAAACAAATATGAAGGATAGTGAATGGCGCGGCACATAAAATATTGCGAAAGCAATTCTAACGTCTGACCATTCGTCTGACACTCGGGCAATCGGATACTAAACCGTAATTAATACTCAATTAGAATCGAAAATTTACGTTGTCTAATCAAAAGCAAAATGCAACAATCTACGTAACCTCGTACTGATTAGTTGCAAATACAAATCCGCCTAAAGCGCTCATCAATGGGGCACAGCCACAGACCTCAAAAAGAGAAACCACTTCAAAGATATATGGTGACAGCCAAAACTATTAAGCCCTCAAAAAGTAATGGGGCACCGAGGAAAAATAATTTGCAACCGACCAAAACGACGGCAAAATCTTCACTGAAAAGGAAGGCCTAAGTAGAAAAAAATTGCTGTTGCTAGCACAGATATCATCCGCACACCTCAGCATGTGCGTTTCTGCCCTTTTGTCTGAGAATAAAATTTGGTTCCAATCGGTTCAGCCGGAAGAGTTTAACACACTTTCGCATGCGCGATTCTACCCAAAAGCTTTTCACCTCTTCCTTTTATCTGTAAGAATACGTGTACCATATTTGGTTCCAATCGGTTCAGCCGGAAATGAGAGTATAGACGGACCAACAGACCGATATAATCGAGATCTTGTTTGTTTCAGATTCCTGGTGCTTCAAAACGTATATTTACGTCAAAAAAATGGGAGGTTATTTTTAACCTCAATGCAATTCTTTACTAACGCGCAAGTGGTAAAAAGAAAAGAGGATCATCACAGATACTAGCGACGAAACAAAGAACTAGGTAAAATAAACCTGTAACCGGTGGCCTTTAACGGCGAAACAAAGAACTGCGGTCATGAATAACTGCGTACATTTTTACTAAACGGGTTTACAAAGGAAATATCTAGATGGTGTGAGAATTTAAATCGATAAGAAAAAAACGTAACAAACTTGCCAGTCCATTCGCGCCTTCCTAGTGACGTAGCTGAATTTTGGGATAGTATTCACCATGATTGTTCAGAACTCTCGGCAACAGCGCTTACTGCCTTGCTACCGTTTCCAGCAACCTACATAGTCAAAGCGCTTTTTTAGCACCTACACTTACACTTAAGCGATAAAATCAAAGGATAGGAACAGAGTCTTGAGTTAGATGTGATCTAAGTATTTCTTTTTTGATCCAAGGACGCCGGATGATTGGGTGTTGTTTTATTTCAAATGTCATATAAAACAGTTATGAACATATGACGGTGCAGGCGGTAGGTACAGCTGTGAGTAAGGGTGTTTATTTGGGGTACGTGATAAAAAAGATTGAGAAACGCTGATTGAATTCACAATACCAAATTATCGGAATGTTAGGGCCGTATATGAAGAAATCATGGTTCCGCAAAAACAAAACATTGGATTAAAAAATTAATAACGCCACCGTAAAGGTTGCTGTGGTGAAGCGTGATTGGTTTTGCTCTAGATCAAAATATATTAACGCCAGAAAAAAACAGTTTGTGGAATCGAAAAATCCGATTTTTCAAAAGATTCCAGAATTCACAAAATTTTCAGAAATTTCTAAACGCTATCTTGTTACACTTTTTATTTTCTCCCATTTAACCAAATTTGTTTCTCTTATCCTTTCGAGAATGGCCATAGTGGCGCTAGTGATGCAACTGAAGTGTTATAACGGGTGCCGAAGCGGAAAGAGACGAGAAAATATGTTTGCGGAAGCGGATGTAGACAGGGGATCGGAAGCGGAAGTTGATGTGATAAAAACTAAATTAATTAATCAGAACAATTTAGTGTATGATAAAACGCACGATTTGTTGCGACGAACTAATGAGATTAATAAAGGTAAACAAAGACAAACAAATCGCGATACGTCTGATGACCTGCTCGGCTCTCAAACCCCGCCCACGTCACGCGCCGTTCCGTTCTGCCAATCAGAGCGCACAGCGCACCTTGCCATATTTGAAAATTGCGGTACACTTCCGTTACAAAATATCTGAATCGGAAGGTGAAGCGGAAGTGGGAAACATGCAGAACTCCACACTTACGGAAGCATGTCCAGCATAAACCATTGAATTTAAAAAATTCAATGCATAAACTAATTTTCAAGAATATGTTCACTTTTTCATAGCCGCATTACCTACACTCTGTAAATATTCAACGCTGCCAAAACTTCGTACATTTTCTTCCAAAAACGCAAAGTAAAAAAAGCCTTTTGTCGCACTTACACTCCTAAAAAACCACGCGCTCTACAAAATCTTTCATTATAAACTATATTAAAAGCTTCTTATAAAACTCCTAACATAATATACTTTTAGAGGGAATTTCCAGACAAAAAGACTTAATTGTTACAATGATAGGCGGAAACAATGCAGACAGCTCATATTTAAAAATCCAGCCTATATAAATCATAATAAATTACAAAGGGTTGTGATGCTCTTACAGCCATCTTCAGTGAGTAGACCGACAGTAGTAGTGCAGATACAACAAACATTTACCGTTTAATTATTCTACCATTCCTTAGGTGGCGCTGAGATCAAAAAGTTTTCTGTGTAGCAAAATGAACTCTATTTAATTTTACGTACTCCCCCACAAACAGAATTCTGTTATATCGGGCACGTGTAACTTTAAAGTGACGTTTCTGATGACCTTGCGATTGTTTGTAAACATATCGACACGTTGAATTGTGTGTGTGAAACTGTAACTTTGCTCTCTTTTGGTGTGTGTTTTCAAATTTATTTTATAGTCATTTCCGAAACAAATTTAGCGAGAATGGAGTATCAGGAGTTACAAGTTATTGACGAACAAAATATATTGGTAAATATATTTCAATGTTATGCAATTTCGAACTCTTTTTGTTTTGCATGCAGCGTTAGGGTGAAATTGCTTTTTTTCCATTGCACATTGGTAGTGACATTCGAAAATAAATTAGTACAGCACAATTATACCTCGTGATTTGCAAGCTCTGATTATTTAATTCTATGAATAGGAATTATTCTTTTGTGATGGGGCACTTTAGGGTGTCTGTTTCTATTCAGGGACGCGTGGTTTTTTTTGTTCCTAATTTTAACAAAAGCCAAAGGTACAAATTTGATGCTTAAATCTTGGCACTAATTTGATTTGTTTTTTTTTAGCTTGAAATAAAACATAAGTTTGGCTAATGTAATTACAAGAGCGCTTGCTGCAACACACATTGCACGGTTGCCTATTATTAAACTTTCTCAACGGTAACGGTACAAACCAGTGAGTGGTATTGGTCATCTATTCGTCACTTTTTCGAGAATGACGTGAGCAATTTGTCACTCTTCCCAGAATACATTTTGATGTCTATAATAGTGGATAGGTATTTAATAATCCACTTCTTCATAAATGAAACTCTCTGAAAATGATTCACAAGTGAACCGAAAAGAAGATCTTGATAGATAAGGATGTAATGTGGCCACCTTGATTGAGACGTGAAATTCGTTGAGAAATCATTTTGTGCGTACCCCAGTTACACCGTTTGAATAAAATGTTGCATGCGCGATTTCTTCATGACTTGTCCCTATAGGGGCGTCATCAGCGTCGTTTTACTTGTTGCGCTCTCGTTTCCCCCACAAACCTTTTCGCACCTAGTCTTAGAAAAAATTACAGATTGACATATAAATATTTCGTATCGGTAATGTTGAGATAGATAGATGTGCGCATGCACAAATTACGCGGTTTTATCTTTTTTATTTATGGAAATATTTTCTTGAAATTTATCACAGGTGCTTCCAGTATAGACAAGCACATCGCATATTGTAAAAATCAGAAGTGCGCGTTCGCAGACGAGGCAATGTGAATGTCTTATTAAAATGCAGATATTTTTTTGAAATTTTAACAAAAGATTCTTCTAGTAAAAACCAGCATATCGCATTTTGTAGAAAGTATATGTGCGCGTCATGTTTCTTTATTATGGAGATATTTTTTTAAAACTTTAACCATAGATTCTTCTAGTAAAAGCAAACATATCGCATATTTTAAACATCAGGTGTGCGCATGTATAGACTGCGCAATGTCGAGTTTCTTATTTATAAAATTATTTATGCCCAAACTTATTTTCCTTCGTACACTTAAATAGTCCGTTACATGACCTCGCGGGAAGTACTGATCAATTCATGGCCAAAAGCCAGGTACCTTTTTTTTCATTTTTTTTTAAATTTTAACCAAAGAGTCTTCTAGTAAAGACCAACGTATCGCATATTTTAAACATCAGGTGTGCACTGCGCTTTAGCAGTCTGCGCAACGCTAGCTTCTTATATAAGAGTATTTTCCCTTGCACACATAAATAGACCATTATGAGACGTTTTGGGCAGTACAAAAAAACAATCATAGAAAATCCGCTAGTTACTCGCCCTAAGGCGAAAGCCTGTTCCGTTTTTTAAATTTATTGGCGCAAATATTACGAATATGAGTTGCCATAGTTAGTAAGCCAGGCCTTTACTTTTTAGTGCATTTTTTTAAGAATTAAAAAAAAAATTTCTATTGTTTGCGGCGAGGTTTGCGGTTTGTCCGTCCGTCCGGAATATTCGTAGAGTCCTGAAATTTTGTGCAATAGGTAACCTATACCTGTCGCTGTGGTTTGTAGACACTACAACTTTCCCGCGCGCCTATTTTGAGTGGGTTACGTGAGAAAGGGGGGGGATTAGAAATTAATATCTTTCATGGCATTCTAATTAAAGGCCTCAACGAAAGGAACAGTTTTCAACCAACTACCGCTCTTTTTTTGCTCCTTATCAAAAGAGGGAAGGGGGGGATCGATCTGGTTTTATCCTTCATGAACTTCCTCCTAATGTTTTCCTTAAGTTGCTCTCAAATTAGATCAAATTCACCTCTAGTTCTCCTCAAGCTCCTACTAATTTTCTTTTAAATGTCTCTTAAGTTGCTTAACATATACAGGGTGGCACAATAAAAACGAAACAAACCGACTGAATAACTCCCAAGGAAATATTTTTTTGAAAAAACGGTAACACAAGTCGATTTTGGTTGGAAGGGGGACATCTTTTAATTAAAAACCCTTCCAAATGAGTTACACGAATTTGAAAACTAAACCACACGCGTGTAGGAAATTAAGAGTCCTTTCCACTCGACCCAACGTTCAATTTAAAATTATTGAAGAGGCGAAAACTCCGCTTAGGGCCTGTTTTTACGTTTTTTTTTCCAAAAACTATTTCCTTGCGAGTTATTCAGTCTGTTTCGTTTTCGTTGTACAACCCTGTATGCATATTACATTCTATTTTAAAACGCTCAACTTTGTAGCATAAGTCCAACACTATATACGATATAGGAAAACGTAATTCAATGTTAAATTCAAGTAGAAATGTCTTATTAATAGCTTTAAAATCAAGTGAGATTCTTGTTTAAATTTGATCACTTTTGTAATGTATTCATTTTTGTGTCGTGTTTGAACTAAGACACATCTGGCCGTTTGCGATAGTTTTATTTTTAATCGTTTATTAACGCACGTGGTCTGGTGCTGATAACGAAGGATTATGGGTTTCAAGTTGGGGACGTTTTTGGAGGCCCACGGCTTTCAAATTCAAGTTCTGAAAAAAGGAAAAGATGTCTTGAAACATTTTGAGAAGTGGCTGGCGGCCGGATTCCTTTTCACTGCATCAGTTTCCTACTATCATTGTATTTATAAACGTATAAATGCAATGCTAATATCTCGCGAGCTGCTGTTGATTCCCTATTTCAAAAATTACGATTTCGTGAAAACAGTATACAGGGTCTTCCTAAATATGATGTAAATACGGAAGGGGCTAATTTTATGACTAATAGTTCATATAAAAATAGGTCCTCAATTCTCAAACGCTTTCATACTGGTCTATATCTACAGATTTTTTTAGGTTTATCTTTGTATCTCCTGCAGTTTTTGAGATATTTTGCTTTGTTGCTTTGTTATCGGGAAAAAAATAAAAATCAATCAATCCCGCCTTATAGAAACTGGGACTCTTCATAAGAACACCAATGATGCAGGTAGACCATGTAGTGTTAGAACACCATAGATCGAACACACTTTGTTCTAATCGAAGTGGACAAGGGCGTTGAAACCGAGGGGGCAGTTGTCCCCCCATATTTTATACTAGGGGAGCAAAGATTGTATCCCCCCCCCCCCATGATTCAGTTGGATTTTTAATATTCTAACTAATTTTCTTAATTGTTTTCTTAATTCTCGAACCCAGAGTAGATTTCTACTGTTCAGAAAGCTGAGGATATGCGAAAAAGTAAATTATTTTGAATTATAACTGTTGAAAATTATATTGGTAGTGCTGTTTGACATTGAATTCTATTGCATTTTTTCGTGAATGTGTACCTCCAAGACTATAAGTCAGTATTTTTAAAACCTCTATCACAAAATATTGACAGTTCAAAATAAATGTATTTTGTGCTAATTTTCACTGTACATAGTAGGAATTTCAATTTGTTTAATTGCTAATCATAGTCACCGGCGTCGAGTTAGCCCCCCACTTTTTGAATTTTCAAAATATTCTTATTGCAATTGTTTGTTGGTGTTTGTTAGTTACATTTTTACGTTTGTCGGTTGATCGTTACTTAATTATTCAAAATTCAAACATTTGGACTTATAGTTAACTCCCTACTTTTTGAATTTTCAAAATATTTTTATTGCAATCGTTTGTTGTTTCTTTGTTGGTATTTGTTAGTTACATTTTCACGTTTGTTGGTTGATCGTTATTTAATATTCAAAATTCAAACATTTGGGCGTATAATTAGCCTCGCCACCTTTGAATTTGAGAAACATCTGCATTGCAGTCATTTGATGAGTGTTGGTTGGTGGTAATACGCGTACTAACGGGTCCCTACACTTGCTTATCCTTAATTATTTATGCAAATCATCTAAAATACCTAAATCCCAAAGTTCTTGCTATACTGTACAGATACAGACGAAAATACTTCATTTTCTTCTTCTTAGATCACACATAATGTCGCACGCATTCATTTAAGGGCCTAGGACCGAGCCTAGGACACTTCGCTGAATTCCCACAACCCCGACAGGATTTTTTGATGGTCCATATCGCCAACTAGGGACACTTCGCCGACGGACACTATGCCGATTGTGCCCGCATCACCGACAGATGTACAAGGGACACTAAGGCGAAAGTGACCACAAGGCACACCAACCATGGTCCATACCACTTCGCCGACGGACACTACGTACTCCGACAGTACCCACATCGTCGAAAACTGTACAAATTTTTGAATAATTAAATTCCAATCAAACAACAAACGTCAAAATGTAACTAACAAACACCAACAAACGATTGCAATAAAAATATTCTGAAAATTCAAAAAGTGGGGGGCCAACTATACGCCCAAATTTTTGAATTTTGAATAATTAAGTACCTAACGATCAACCAACAAACGTAAAAATGTAACTAACAAACACCAACAAATGACCAATAAACGATTGCAATAAATATATTTTGAAAATTCAAAAAGTGGGGGGCGAATTATACGTCCAATATTGTTAATTTCAAATTATTTTGATTTTGAAACCGAAAGGCCGATTCGAGATTCGCCGGTTCGCTTCGGCCATTCATGGCCCTCCACAATTTTCGTTCCTACGCATCTGAAAGTAGAAGAACATCAAGACATTATCACCAGAAAAATCAGTGATCATTTAAATATTAGTCATCAAGTTGTCCGGCGTATCTTGCATTGGGGCGAGTTTTTTCAAGAAATTCAATTATAAATTTTCATAATAACCACATATGGGCGGAAAAATCCACATGGAATTGTAAAATTGAATAAAGAAAAAACTAAAAATCTTGAAATTTTAACACCCTGTACATCAGTAACGACGCATTTCCGAACCTAGTAAAATAATCCTCAGAATGAGGCCCTTCCGTAATTACATCATATTTAGGAACATTCTAACGCATTTTAGGAAAATCCTTAATCCACCTCAATCTCAATATCCTACCTGGAAAATGATCGTATATGCGTTCACTATTAATAAAAGGAATTAATCACTTCATTCATTAAACTTTTGGCAGACTGGCAGTCATTAATTAATTAAAGCGACAGATACTAAATCTCCGCAATTCGAGTGGGAGTACGAACACCTTCGTCTTTTTTGTGTCTCTTATGAATGAACTCTTGCAAAACAATAGATGTCGTGCTGCTTTCTCTTTCCGAAATTATCGCCCGTACATTTAACTACGCCTCTGGATTATTTATGAAGGCCATGCACAATATTCGTTTTCTGTTTGTAAACAGAGATCAACTGCGTTTAGTTATCGTGCATAGTAAAATTGTACAAATTTTGGCATCGCTCCGTACTATCTAACGGAATACGAAATTATAATACACAATCGAAACGAACTAAACTGCGCCATATTAACGGTTTTAGTATCGTAGATCACCTCGTTTTCCACCGGTTAACGACGCAGAACGTAGTATATCGCACTTTCGGTGAGATTTATTTTTAAATTCTTTACATTAAGTAAAACTTATTTAACAAACGCAAATGAGAAAAAAAACGACCTCAGTTACCGCCTTATTTGATTTAGTTGTACAGTCACTATCGGATGTTAGACGCATTACGCAGTTACATTCATTATCAGGCACGCAATTATTAATTGTCGAATTCCCACCCCCTCTTTCCGCGTGCGCTCGTTAAGAAGAAGTTATCGTCGCCAAAGGCCTGTTCCTACTAACTTACGATAACATTAAAATGATAAACCCTGTTTATGATAAGTTATTTGTGCAAATTTGTTTGACCCAAAAAGAGAGTTTCTAAAGATATCTCGTTTTAGGAGGTCCCTCCGCGCAAGGAATCCGGTAAACGTGGACGAAAACCTGGAAGGAAATCGGCGGAGAAGGTCGACATGAGAGCTAAGCTAGGTAAACGTTGGTTTGTCATTTGTGGCGGCGGCGTTTTAACGTTTTTCCGGTTTAGAGCGAAGCCGACAAAGTGCCAGGGAGTGTAGGGCGCGCAAGAAGTTGCGGTATCAGTATTTGGAGGAGCTTGTAGCAGATCGGGAGAAGGCGATACTTATACTGAAAAATGAATTGGAGAAGGTACGTCTTATGCTACCTGTTTTGGACGTTTTTTAAAAGGTGCTTGCAGTTTCAGTTTTGGGCAAAAGAAATCGACGCCGGACGTATGCCCGATGGTATACAAGAGTTGCTTGAAGAAGCTGGTAAAGAACAAAAGTGATCAGATTTGAAGTGATGTTATTTTTTGATACATAAATATTATTTATTTATATATGCACTCAGCATTTATTAATGCCAAATGTAAATAGTATGTACTATTACAATTGTATAACTTGTATTGTCAGCGTTATTACTGTCCAATTTACCAATTTTTGTACCTAAGTAGAAAGTGTGTCGAAAATAGCTGGACATAATATTGAAACTTGAATAATAACACTCTCTTAAGGTGGGACACAACTACCTACTGGCTACTTGGGTGGTGACCAAGGTGTGAAACTGTCCTCAAATTTTAATGAAATGGAAGCTTAGTATTCAGGGTGTCCATTGTTCTAACTTAAGCCATACTTTTTATGAAACGCAAAATTTAAGGCCCATAATATTTGTTTTTGTATTCATTGTTATTTTTCCCTATCCACTTTACTACTATAATAGTCCCCAAATTGTAATTTGCTTATTTATTTGATGAATCAGGTTAGGAGAAAACGTTAATACCATATATGGTATCCATGGACTATTTTTTCTATATAAAATTCGCAATATTTAGTGTGATATTATGCAAAAAGTTAACAGAGAGGCATTTTTGATGCATTTTTCCGAAAGATTTACATCGTGCACCGGCACATCGCCGTCTTTTACATGGCGCAACAAAATAGTTCGGTCAAATCGGTCTGGCATTTGGCAGAAAATATGTTTTGAAGACTGATTCCACCAGGTCCTTATTTTGTCAAGCAATAAGCTTGCATGATCTCCCTTCTGAGATTCTAAGAATAAACCAGGCGTTACCATCAATTAACCAGGTAAAAATTAGCCAGTAGGTACTTCTTTCAATGTACTCCAGTGGGATAGGTAGTTGGCTATCGCCTGGTCCATAAGATCTATGCCTCCCATATTATTGTATGCTGATATATATTTCGGACGTGGAACCATTGTTGAGTTTGTAGTGTACTTAATCCCCAGGTTCTACGCTAACTTCACACAACAAGAACACGGAAATAAAATTAACCCGGCAACGTTTAAAAATGGCCACCCGAAGGACTATTCCCTCCAAAACTAAACGAGATCCCGCCTAAATTTGAAAAGTGGCACGTGATAAAACATCTACTTACGTTGGTTGTAAACAACGCTATGATCTGAAGCACAGTAGGGAAGGAACGTAAAATAAAACACTCAAATTTGAAAAGTTTGTTTAATAATGATCGCAATTATTAAGATTGTGAATGCTAGGAAGTTTAACTCGAAATATATTACATTGCAAAAATAAACTTTGAAAATGGTAGTTCACCGATTCAAAATAGAAATAGGTTGGCAAAAAAGGAACTTACCAATAAAAAAAAACAGCCGTCAAACTAATATAATAATAATAATAATAGCCTTTATTCCCCATAGGTCTCATATCAAAATTTCACATATCAAAATATTAAAAAAACGATTATAGTTATTCATAAACAATAAAGAAAAACTTCTAAATTAATGATCAAATTGCAAGATAAGAACTAGAAAAGGAAAAGAAGAAGTAATTTAGTAGTACGTATAGTATTATGAGGAATCACACGGTGCCAATTCAAATTAGTAGTTAAACTACCATTGGTCTTCCATTGGAGCCGTGAAAAAAGATAAGAATAGCAAGGTGAAATTATGCCTATTCTAACTTAAACTAAAATGCTGAGATGTTAGGTCGGCGTCGGAACTAATTTGCAAACAATTATTTGTAATTTATCTTTATGTGACTGATGAAATGATGATATAATTATGCGTCATTTTGAAGATGTAATAAAGAACGGAACAGTTTTTGTTTGAAGAGAGAAAGAGATGAAGCTTTGAGTTCAGCAGATAAGTTATTATAGACTTTATAAATTTGGTACTGAAAGGTACGTTCGTATGGAGCAGTGGAATGCTTTGGTGGAGAAATTAAACCGCGGTATCTTAAATTTATATTATGAACATCTGTTCTGAAGCGGATTTTATTAAAGAGATAAGCTGGTGTCTTTGTGGTCAGTACTTTGTGGCAGAGTGTTGCAAACTGAAGTCTTCTTCTATTGCTCATAATCAGCCAGTTCAAATCACGCAGTTTATGCGAAATGCGTTCGAATTTACGTATACCATAAATCATTCGCATGCAACTGTTCTGTACTCGCTGAATGCGTCGTACCGTATCTTGCTTTATAGACGCCCAATATAGCTCGGAGCAGTAATTGAAATGCGATAATACAAGAGAGTTACACAACAAAGCTTTTGTTTTTATTGGTAAAGATTTCCTATGTGGATATATTAACTTTAAATTGATTAAACTTTTCTTGAGGTAGGTACATATTGATTTGAGTATCGTATGTACATAAGTAGGTACATCAAACGAATCGGTAATTTCCACACAAAATAATCAAAACTTAACATCAATAAACGAATACAGCAAGCATTACACCAAAAACGTATCAAATTGTATTGTAAAATTAATTGTTTGTAATGATATGAATGCGTAAAATCAAATTATAACATGATATGTGGAAATTACGAATCGTAACTCATTTATCGCACATAGATTCTAAACTGAAGAGCTTTGATTAGCGTAATCCCGCTCCTGCAAGGTAGGTAACCCGCCCCTGGTTTCGGGGTTTCGAGCCTACAGTTGAATGTCGAAAACAATCACGGAATTAGGTGTCATACTTCAAATGGTTACAGTTTTTACCACTCCCGTGACTGCTTCATTCACGGAGAAAATGGTTAGTAACAAACAAGTCAGTACATAAGTACATCAAACGAATCGGTAATTTCCACACAAAATGATCAAAACTTAACATCAATAAACATAAATTAAGCAAGCATTACACCAAAAACGTAAACAATTACAAACAAAAAGATAACTGTATTAAACGTGATTCTGATTTGCGGTTAATCCAAGTAAATTTTAAAAACAAAGATTCAAACACACAAAAATATGAAATGCGGCATACAAAACACAAATACGATATAAAGAAATGCAAACATTACTACCTGCATAGTGCATTAAATAACACAAAATAACAAACATTTATGAAGCGACACGTTCACGACCGCCATTCAAGACAAGATGCCAAACGTTACCCATGTTCGTGCTCTTTAGATGGCGCAAATCATTGCGTGGTTGCCGACTTAAAAATGTGTGCATCGTCGTAAATTGTATATACAGGGTGGAAACCTCTCAAGTTGACGCTACGTTACGTCAAACCCGCCGCATAAACAGCGAACTCAGGTTCTGAAAATAAAATAAAAGCTTCAGATCTTCCACAGCGGTAGTTCGTTCTGGACATATGATCTTCTTAACTTCGTTACCACTTACCAATAGGGTGCTGATAGGTTATATCAACAGTCATTACACACTTACACAGGGCGTTCGAGATATCAAGAACATATAAAATGCACAATACCAAAAGTTGGATCACACCTTTTATATCACTTTAACACTGCACTACCCTTTTGGCATCTCAGTTATAAACCGAACTGCACAAATTTCAAAATATACATACCTGATACCATACGATATTTAGGCAATGCCAAAATAAATACAAATGAAATTGCAAAATAAAATTGTCTCTACAATTGCACAGTATATATCCGCCACTTTGAATAAAACACGGTCGCTGTAGAAAGGTCTCCTGTTAGGTTAGCGAGTCCGGCCCTGTGATAAAAAAAATCCCCGCACCTAACCCGCATCAGTGGTACCGTGGTTAACACATTGCTGCCTGAGGGGCCAATGCATATTCCTTGTGGCTTTAAGATCAAATCGACCTAAAATGCACTCGTGAAATGCGAAAAAATCTAGAAAATGAAAAAATCCCTTCTAAATCAATTTTTATGAAATCCATAAAAGCGGAAAGGGAACATCGGATTTTTCAACCGGTCGGCATACTCATGATAACGTTCAAAAATTAAAATTTCTCTAGTTAAATTACTCTGTCCCTTGTTATGATAACAATCTAGGACTAGTACTAAAAAAAATTCACGCAAATTAAGCGCGCTTCATTTGACACCAAACACATTGCTGCGACCCATCTGTTTAACGGTATTTATGCTCACGCTCACTCAAATGGCTGGGCTGAAATTTCAGAATTAAGTAGTCCAATTAGCATCCATTGTGGATTGAATTCTCGGGTCAAGCGCAAGCTCTGCTTATCTACGTGTAACGAGCGACCTTGTCTGTTTCTATCTTAGTTTTAAATTAGCATTTCGAAACCAAAATCGCCCAATAATTAATTAACCGAACTGGAATGACACAATATAAATTTTACCGCCTCTTCCAATCGAAAAGAGCTTTCGGGTGCTGCCAAGATAGTTTAAATATCTCTACCGGAACAGCTACAAACGGCAAATTAGATACATTTTTCACATTTACATTGTCCAATAAAAGTCAAGTATTGAGCAGGGCCGGACCGAATAAGAACCGAAAACCGGACCGAAACCGGTATTTTTTTCTGGACCGAAAACCGAACCGAAACCGTTATTCCTTCAGAAATGGAAACGTATTGAGAACCGGAACCAATAATACTTTTTTCGGTTCTTTTCGTTTTTTTACGGTTCTTAACAGGTTATTGGAAATTGAAGAACGCGCCGGCAACCACGTCCTGAAAATTGATAAAATATTACTCTATGATTGCCATCGGTGGATTATAAATTTTTAATAAGGAGTCGAAATTGAAGGCATTACGGGTAGCGGCGGCGCTAATTTAGCCACTATTTTAAAAAAATAAAAAAGGAGAGGCGAGGTTCTAGAAAATAAAATTTTCTGTTTTTCAGTAATAAATTAAGTGTAAATACATAATTCCCCTCTTCCTCCTTTATTCCCCTTGTCGTTATAAATTAGCTACACTGACGATACGTCACGTTTTGGTATTCATGACTTTTTCTTCACACCTATTAGGTAATTAACAAATCACGTTAATGAATTTTTTGAATGCCATTCTTTCTGAAAAACTAGAACCGAAAGTAACCGTTACGGACCGAAAAAAATGCGCAGAACCGAACCGTTATTTCTTTTTGGAACCAAAACCGGACCGGAACCGTTATAAATATTTTCGCTTAAATATAAACAGAACCGGAACCGATATTTCATTTGGATCCGGGTCCCTGGTATTGAGTCAAATGCAGTAAATTAACCAGAACGAGACTTGAGAGGCATCATAAATAGAAGGGGAAAACACGATCAATCAGATCAAGTACAAAACCCATTTACGATTCAATTCAGGCAAATAAAATTCGTAAACAAAAAAGATCCTGTAAAGAGCATAGCTCTACTCCAGTATCGAGTTCAATTAATTTAATACGAAAAGCATTAGTGACAAATGCAGCAGTAATCTATTATTGCACAATCAAATCACAATTAAGAGAAATGTTAAGAAGAGGACTCATCTTTCTCGTATAGCTTACGCACCATCCGACAGCAGGCTACGAGTAAAATCAAATTGGAGGACCCTCCCCCCCCCCCTTGTCAATAGATTACGCATGCGGTACTCTCCCCACAATACACTGATAATAAACTTCTTTGTGAATACACTACAAAGGCACACTGTAACAAGCTGTAGTGGGCTGGAGAAAAATTGACACGAATTTGATTGACATTTATTTTTCTCGATAAAGATTTTGGTTGTGATAAAGTAAATAATTTAGTTTTATTTAACTGCCGCGAATTTCAACAAAGCGAACATGGTTCAGATAACAGTACTCAAAACAAAATATATATAACAAATCGTGACATAAAATTCAAAGATTAATAGTTATAGTCATTGAAATAAAAGACTATTTCAATGTATAGTTAGTAGAAGGAAGAATATATTGATTCCTACACGTAAATACCTTTTTCAAACCACAACATACAAAATAAAACCTAGACCCACCATCACTCAAACTCGGCTCAGATTCGAATATCGTTAAACGACGCTAATTTTTCCCCAAGGTTCGTTGTGTAAATCCATGTTCATCCGCATTTGCGTAGAACGGCAAGGTCAAAGATATCATGGTTGTTGAATACACGAGCGTTTCGTTTTTAGCGTATTTCCTCAAAGTGAAAAATCGCTGTTGGCTGCACTTTGACGTCCGTCCGCCCGTCCGTCCGTCTGTCCGTCACACGTACTCCTAAACCACTGAACCGATTTTGGCGATATAGGACTCATTTGAAAGGCCTTGGTCCAAGGATTCCGCGCATACCCATATTTTTTGGTTTTGCGCATGCGCAATGTCAAAAATTTGGTTTAACGCATGTGCGATGTTAACTTTTTTATTTATGAAGATATTTAAATGAAACTTTATATGTAAACACTTGCGCATGCGCAATGCCAACTTTCTCATTTATGAAGGCATTTAAATGGAGTTTAATACATAGGCACTTGGAGTAAAAGCAAATCTAACACCAGTTTTAAAAGTTGGCTTTGCGCATGCGCAATGGCAACTTTCTTATTTATGAAAGCAGTTAAACGAAATATCATATGTAGGCACCTTGAATGAAACTAAAACTCATACCGGTTTCAAAATTACTGTTAACGCATGCTGTATATTTTATTTATGAAGGTATTCAATGCAATTTCTAATGTAGACAATGCTCAATGCTAATTCCCAAAGCATTTATAAAATGTTCCATATGTATACACTTCTAATAAAAGTAAAACTAATATCCATTTCAAAATTAGTATGTATTGGTATACGCTCAACTATTTTTCATTAAACTGTATAAACTTCGACGATAGGCGGCTCATTTGAAAGAGAATGGGGCAAGGATCTCGTGCCTACCGGTATTTTTTCTTGGTCTTAGCATTAATATTATTAGGAGAAAAATACGCTCTCGTCATTCATGTTTGCATAATGACTTTTTAAAATTGTTCTTTCTACTGCCGTTCTTTCAGTTGTGAGGTGTGTTGCCTAACTGTAGGGGCATGTTGCCACCTACTAAATTAATGGCATTTTTTCTGTTGATAACGTGCATCGTTTCTTAAACTAAGAATTAATCATTATATTACATATATATTGTACCTACAAGCTGTTTCTGCTGGACAAATAATGAATATAAGCATTGTTATTATGTATTAAGACAACTTATGAACAAATTCAATGTTTCCAGCCCGTAGGCAACACAACATACACCTAATAATAATAACCCCTAATCAACCGTAGCTGTCTGCAAGAGAAACGGTGACACGCTAATTTGAAAATTTCCTTGAACTACTTATTTGGAAAACAGCCCTGCCTACTCCAACCGAAGGAAGTAATTCGCAAATCGGCTAACTGACGAGAAATTTTAAGTGTCTGTCTATTCAAACACAAGGTATCAGATTTTTTACTGTGAATTTTAGATGTTACTGAACTACAACACTTACGAATATGTATGCATCCCTCTCGATTATATGTGCCGGACTTTGTTTGAATTCGTAGAAGTTATTTTGTAGATGTAGCGATGATCTCGCAAATTGTCGAATTACCAATACCTATCACGCACAGGATGACGTAACTGAAAAGCTGGAAGCACCTTTTAAATAATTTATTAATTAATTACGGTCTTATCGTATCGACATTCGAAATGAGCATAAAGCTTACCTAACCATCAAGGGAGAAGCGAAGGTATGTGTAGATTAAATTTCAATTATTCTCGAAGCAACAGTAATCGAACTAGGCCAATTAGCAAAGTACCTTATATCAATATGGAAATGCAATCATTAACGATGCATTTAATAACCGCCGACACGATCAACCCCTCTAGATCAAATATTTGATTTAACAAATTGTGTGACAATCTTCCCTTATTAGGACGTTAACCTGTCATGACCCTCGTGATAAACTACACAGGACTTTATTAATTTCTTTTGGGACCGTTTTGTAAAGTAATGAAAGGCGAGTAATGCGTCCATTTTCATGCGGAGATAGCTTTGCATATGATGCTTTTTGCAATATCTCGCTCACTCTATTATATTTATTACGTCGTGCAACCCATATAAGAGGGGTGAAGAATTTTAGAGTGTTAATATTGAAGAATTTCCTACAAGCTAAAGACACGCGTGGCATTCTCGGCGTTTATACAATATAACTTTTATTGTTTAAGCATCTTGTCTTTGAAATACAGTTACTGGGAATGTTTCGTGGTGCAGCGAGAATGATAAATTGTTTTCTGGATGAACCCCGCGGCGAACAATATTAAAGAAAAATAAATGACTTGGAAGCTTAAAACCGTATTGAAGGTGGAAGACTGATGCCAAGTATTTTTATAACGATGTTATACTAAATCGGCACAGTTCAAAGTTTTGTTTAAAAACGAAAAGTAGAAATCTCAGTATTCACTCCACAGCTCAACCATTTATAAAATGCAATTTCTACAACCAGATGAGGAAATTTAATACGAAATTTGATAGAGGGACATTTGTTAGTATACCGAATGTTTGTTCCTACGGAGACGGGTATGGAGTTTCTTTGGTCAAGACTCAAGTGCAATGCGCGCTTCAGATTAATACTAGAGGCGCTGTTCTGATTTACAAATCGCGTGTATTGGTGGAAGCGGTTTGCAAACATATTGGGTTATTCTAGCAGCTTTTTAAGTGAAATTGTTTAGTACTTAATTTGAAAGAGAATTGAATTTATGCTGCCATTTTTGAGAGAGATATAACCCTTATCCTACCTGAATGGCCTTCTTCTTTAGAGCTCGAGTCTTCAATAAGCTTGAATACACAATTAACTTAATTTTCTAATTCCAAATAAAAATCACAGTTCATTATTCAATTTCTAGCGCATACAACTTTACACCGACATTCCCTTGCGTCGATTATGCTGTAAAGCAGCCTTACCATTCGTGGCACAATTACACTGACCACAATTTAAACAATAAGTATTTTTCGATGTGTCTTGGTTTAATATGCCGCTTTAAGTTGTGCTTATCTTAAGTCGCGCAATTACACTGTTCAGCGGACTGTGTCAAAGAATGATCTCCTATCTCTTATTTTTTGTTGTGTAATGTCCACAATTAAAGACTTTGGAAATGTTATGCGTTAGACGACGATTCTTTATAACTTATCCTTCTTGTTGGTTGTTTAATTGCACTGATCACATTCCTGCAAGTAACGTGATAAAATTTGACGTTTTAAACTGTCCTTGCTCTTTAAGGTGTAATTACTTGATTGCAAATGAAATTTTTGCGAGCGTAGTTACTTTTACAACCATAAAAACTACAACATTGATTACTTTGGCTATTGTAAATACACATAATGGTGGTCTTATCCCACCAATCATAATTACAATGCCCTTCCACCAGAGGTCTCATTGTTAATCTGACGTTAGATCCAGAGTCAAAGTGCCTCGCTTGAAATGAAAGCCACACCTGGTTTTAGAATAGAATAGTCTTAGGTCTTAGGTTTTAGAATAGAATAGTCTTAGGTATTTTTTTTCCCATTTTTACATTTTCAATTATATTGTCTCCTTTCAACGATCGTTAAAAATACTTCACGTTTTCGAAAAAAATTGAACCTTATTTCAAGTTTTTCAAAGAAATATTACTCTCGTTGCAAATGTCACTACTGTCTTCAGGTAAATCATTATTTTCTTAATTAATTAATTAGTTTTTAATTTGCGTACCAGTGTGACTTCGTTTACGCAACTACTTTTTGAGTTATGTGTGTGGCGGGGCTAGCATCATGCTGAAGCTGGCCCACACGCTTTTTTTTAGAAAAAATTGATTAATTTTTCGATTTGAAATTAACTGTACACAAGAGCCCTTAATTAGTCCTTAATTATTTCAAACTATTGTAGTAATTCCGACATTCAGTAGATATGCTACATATTGGGGTGGTTCCGCTAACTTCAACCTGAATCTAGTCAAAATTTGAGACGTACAGCTCTAATTAGCCCTAAATAAGCCCTAAATTATGGTACATAACAGCTTATAAGGGAGTAATCTAGAATAAATTAGAGACAAATACTATAACAGACTAAAAGTCCCATTTGGTAAACTTATGGGAAGTAAGGAAAAATGGCAGCCATCTTCAATTTTTCCAATCTTTTGTTAATATCTTAGTAAATTGAATCTCGATGAAAAACTGTGTAGAGTACTTTTTGTGTTGTGGAAAGTCGGAGAAATTAAGGAAATTATAAATCATAATTATAAATCGAATTTTTGTTTCATTAATTTCACGGCACAGAGGATTTTAGTCAAAATCACTCTTGCAGCGATTCGATTTTTACGCAAATACTAAATTCTAATTTATTTAATTTTTCCGATTTAAATTGAGAAATAATAAATGAGGACCCCAAATTTCAGGCCACAAGAAACCTATTTACAACTTTACTCTAAATTAATTAGGGGAGAAAATATTTCGATACCAAAAAACTAGACATCAAATAACCAACGAAAACGATAAAGATTACATATTTTGCGCCTATGGGTCCCTGGAAATCGCCCCCCCCCCCCATTTTATACCCCTATCAAAATTATTTTGTACTCTTTACAGAAAAGTGTAAGACTTTCATTCTCCTAATTTATTTGCTCAGATTGATTTAATTAGTTTCAAGTATATATACATAATAAAACACACCAATTTCAAATAACGTATTTCAAGTTTATTTTACCGTTTAGACAATGAAAACCAATATACAAACATGTAAACCACTGAATAGTGACGTGACGTTATTAAGTCGCCAAGGTGCGATCATGAATTTGGTAAAAATGGTTAGAGGGTATCATAATTAAGCGTTTTCAACAAAAAAATTTGCGAAAGAAGTCCTAAATTTTTCACAATCTTAATATAAAGTTCACATAATTTCGTCAAAATATGAGGTTATGTTACTTCATATTTCATGATTACTTTTTTAAGTTGGTATAAGAGTGTGCGTAACATTCCAACTTCAATTTCTTAAGAGATTATACGGTTTTTCCACGATAGTAGGTACTGTAGAATTATATCCCAAATTTGATTTTTTGCCGCCCCTAAACATTTGCCGCTATGGACCCGGGCCTACATGGACCCATGCTAAATCCGGCCCTGCAGTACGTGTTGTACTGAAATGGAGTAATAAATAGGTTTATTTATTTTAATGTGATGAATTGATTGGAAGGAAGTGAGTATGAATCGAGGAATGAATGAGTAGAAACAATAAACAGGACTTATCAGTGTAGGTTATTAATAAAATAAGAATAATAGGTGAAGTAATAGGTATAAAAAAAATAACTAACAAGTTACAATATATAGGTACCTATGTTAAAGAAGGTGTGCAGAAACGTTTCGATTTTCTTTAGTAGGTACATTTTTGAGACCTTTTTAACACTGAATCGAAAATTTTGGCTACCATTTGTGGGCCAATTGAAGTAACTATTCGGGGAATAGGAGTTTCTAAATCTATGACGTTGTATTGCCCTTATAAATTTTGTTTATTCTTAACGCATTTTTTAGGAATTAAGAAAAAATGTGCTATTGTTTGCGGTTTGTCCGTCCGTCCGGACCCACTTTTACCGTTTTGAACTACTTCTAGGGGAATGGTCCTCCTCGAGTCCTGGAATTTTTTGCAGTAGGTACCCTATACATTGAAGGTGTGCCAGACGGCCATCAAATTCCGCTGTCTTAAAGGGAGGCCCCCTCACGAATTATTTCCCGAGTCTGAGATGCTGCTTTTGAAAGTAAAACGTGCATAACTTTTACATACGACAAACAATTGATCACAGGTTTTGCATACGCATGCCTTTAGTGGTGCCAAATTAAACTTTAGAAAATTCGGGGGGGGGGGGGGGGGGGGGGGCACACATGTTCTACCATTCGTGTAACTCTTTTTCGAGATCAGTGAGCGACAGGGCCTGAGGGGGAGGGAGGGGGTTAAAAATTAATTTTATCTCTCATTGTATTCTAATTAAAGGTCTCAACGAAGGAACAGTTTTCTACAAACTACTGCCCTTCTTTTCTGTCCTCTTATCAAAGTACGGGGTGGAGGGGAAAGGGGGGAGTGGAACTAGTTTTATCATGGTACTCTAATGAAAGGTCTCAACGAAAGGAATTAATTTATACTAACCATAGTCTTCCTCCTCGATCCCTTGTCGTGATCGGTTATAATTCCTTATATCTTAAGAGTGAATGTCAAAGGAAAGTACCTACAAAGGGCGATTGGGACGTTTGGAAGAAATATAACCATAGGGCATTTAAATAAAATTTGATACATAGCCACTTGGAATAAAAGCAAATGTAGCGCAATTTTACAAATTTGGTTTTGTGTAGGATGTGCAGTGGCAACTTTCTTATTTACGGAAAAAATTTCGTAGGGGCGTTTAAAAAAATGCGCTTTACCTGCACAAGGGTTGTGCACAATTTGTACTTGTTTTATTTGTTAAGATATTTAAATGAAATTGTATATATAGGCACCTCGAGGGAAAGTCAAACTAAGCCCTATTCAAAAAATGTGTTTTAAAGAGTATGCTGATCTGGTGGGACCGAATCGACCCCTTAAGGTGTGTGTTATAAAAATGATGGTTGCGTGGAGACCTCGAGGATCGTTCGGTATTCAGTTGTGTCGGATTTTTAAATTGGGGTATCTTTCGTCATTAAGTCTACTCTTATAACAACCGGTTCAATAATTTGTCTAATCATAATACCACACCCCATGTTGATTAAATTTTCGTTGTGGATAACTGGGATCCGTAAGGAGTGGGTTCTCTAGGGACCAATAGTCCATATTTTTCCTGGTATGTGGAAGATGAAGAAATAACAGACTTTGTGTTGTAAATGTAACTACGAACTTAAAGTTATTTCTAAAAAATGAAAAGATGTGTAGGTAATACTAAATCAGAATAAATTAAAAATTTTGTTTTTTTCACCTTCTAAAAGCTATAACTTATAATTTTTGACCTACAATTATTATTTTGGTGCCAAAATAATGTGCACATATATGCTCTAAAAACTGTGTACCATAAATAAATAAGATATTATCTAAAAATTTAAAAAAAATGGCGGATTTTTTTTTATATTTGCAATAGTGGAGTCGGATGGGACTATATCGAATTTCATTTAAATGCTTTTGTAAATAAGAAAGTTGGCACTGCGCATCCGCAAAACAATAATTTTAAAAGGTTGTTAGATTCACTTACCTATATTCGTAGTGTATATGTCGTAGTCTTTTAGTGAAATCCGTCATTTCACGAAACGCCTAGTCCGAGGCCTAAACGCTGAAAATTTGTACGTGTGGGGAATTTCCCTTCCCCTTCTAGATCGATAAGGATACCATTTATCGATTTCCAATGGGAACGGAATCCAATCGCTTGGCCCTGGAAAGTACACTGTGCCACAGTTTCATATAAATGACTGGCTTTTCGTGAAATGACGGATTTCATTAAAAGACTACGACATATACATTTCATTTAAATATCTTCATAAACGAAATTGCACTTGCACATGCGTTAAACTAAATTTTTGTTACTACGCACGCGCAAAACCCAGCATATCGGTACGCACCACAGAGTTGTATATAAGTAAATAGAGAGACAGTCTTGTAGCGAAAAATTGACTCCAATTGAACCTTGCGCAGGCCGTTGGTGAGTGTGCGCAGTAATCGACAACAGAACCGGCTTCAAATTAAATGATCCTTAAAGCAGGTTCGGCTTGAGAATAATATGGTTTCTCGTTGCAACAAAAATTGAAAAGAAATTCAATGTGTGGTGAATGATTTTGTTAACACTGTGTCTTGAATAAATAAGAAACATTACAATCGTTAAGAACTTTTAATACAGTAGACTGCAATACAAAGCTGGTAAGGGACTTACAACATCAGAATCGAGAAAAGATTTTTTGAGATTCTGGTATAAAGGAAATGGTATATTTGTCGTGCGATCGAGTTTAAAGATCTATTTATGCACTCAGTGAGTATAAAAATAAGCAATAAATGAATAAAATAAGTCGAAATATTATTTTGGTGCGGGACAAAATTTCAGGTGTGCAATGCCGAAAACACAGTTTGAATACGGGTAGCCGCAAAATCGACAAATTTCAAATGCCAATAACTCAAATATCTCAAAAATGGAGCATCGGCAGAGGGTATGTACAGTGGCACCACGCTCGGAAGGTTCCTGACAGGGCGTGTCCGAGGACGTTGGAAATTTAGACTGTACATTCTCATGCAAAATTTGACTCTACTAAATATAAATAAGTGGGCCACGCGATATGAGTTGCATTACTTCAAGGGGAAACAGTAAAATTAATAATTTTATTTGTTACTCAGTTGTAAACGTTGATTAACAAGACAAAACGCAAACGGGTAAACGTCATGTTTAAACGCTACTGACTTGTAAAACTGACAGCAGACTTGTAAAACTGATAGCAGACCTGTAAAAATTTTACAAGTTAGTAATCTAGTAATTTCATTGGCCAGAATTAATGCGAAGTCTCTGTTACATGGATCACATGATATTTTAGACATTTTTTCAAGATCAATTTAAGAACTAATTATTTACGTTTACTATTGTTTACAAATGAGTAACAAATAAAATATTGTACATCATACGCCAGGTAATAGTTTTTTTATCCTATACAAGGAGAAACTTACATTTTCTCGCCTGTGTGAGGACGCGAAAGAAGACAATTGCACGCATGGAGCGAGAAAATTCAATTTTGTCGGCTAGGCGAGAAAAAAAATACGCCTTATGTAAGCTAGATGGCGCGGTTGTAATAAAATGTCAAAGAAGTTATTTCTTTTTAATTAAATAAGAAACATAAAATCGCCAACACTGATTTAATAATTAAATTTACCCTATGTTCACTTTATTTTACTGAATTCAAGAATTTATTTAATTACCGCGAACCTATACCTATCAATGTTTCGTGAATTTGAGTACGTTCCCAATATCACGTGACCAATTCAAACGTTTCAAACTTAAGTCATAATCTCCCATTTACTTATTTCAATAACGAGCATCTGTGTCAATACATTTAACACCAAGGCGTACTTTGCACTGTAAGTAGAACACCGCTTATCCGCAATAAGTAGCATTTTAACATACGAGACTACTCCGAAGTTAAAATGTGTCCAGTGTGACTGTAAGGAATGAATAAATCTATTTATAAAACACATTTTTTTTAAATACAAGATCATCAAGGATTTAAAGTGTGCCCATTGCGCTTTCGTCGCCAAGCACAAATCCAGTCTTAAAAGCATCTAACATTTGACAAGACATGGATACTGCGAAGGATTTAAAATGTAACCGGTGTGATTTTGTCCCTGAAAACACACATTCAATTTTAAAACACATTTGTTAATACACAAGACCAGTAATAATTTCAAATGCGCCTGGTATTAATTACAACCCCTTAAATCCCGTTATTTTCTAAGGAAATAATCACGCGCCAGTGAAATGCCGGAAATGTCAACTCAGTTCGCACATGATCGGTATTCTCCACTTGCACCTCTGCTCTGTTGCACCGTGACTCCCTTCGGCGACTCCGCACTGTGCAATCGCAAGCGCGCTAGAATTTGAATTTGCGTTGAACTGTATTATAAGGGAAAGGGGTAAATCTACGAGTAAAAAATATACTCGTGGACCCACTTAGATTGCACCGTTTCGTAAAATTTTTTTCGCGTAGTCAGCAGGAAACGTGGAAATAAACAAAACAAACGCGTGCACGTTGACGCGTTAAAGCAAATCCAAATTCAAGCGCTTGCGATCGGACGTTGTTGAGGGATTAATTTTAAATGTAAGTGTATAGGATAAAAAATATTGTGTGCACCACGGCACGAAAGTTGTTTTCCGGGCCTCAGGAAGTGGCCAGCCTCGGCTGCGCCTCGCCTGGCCATATCTTCCTTCGCCCCGGAAATCAACCACTTTCCCGCCTTGGTACACAAAGTACTATTACTGGCTCTAGGAGATGACAGGCTCGCCTAACGGCTCGCCAGTCAACTTCTCCTATCGCCAGTAAAAACTCACTTACCTGGCTAAGAATGTAAAATACTATTATTTCTACAAAACGTAAACACATTTAAGATTGTTAGATGTTCATGTTCAATACAATTTACAATTCTGATGCACTTCTGCCGTGGTGTAAATATGGACAGTTATTGAAACAATCACATTGAAATTAATAACACTCACATTGACTAAATTAACACACAACCTTTAACTTTTTTCATTCATCGTCACTTGACCACTAATCATCATCGGAACTGTCAATAAATTCATTTGTCGTAGGAATGTTAATTGCTTCCAACCAAGAACGTATCACTTCCTTACGATTATTCATTGTTGGTGGCTTATTTATTTTAACACTGATAAGGTGCGTGAGTTTGATGGTATATTTGGTATAAGCTGCTTCTCTAACCACTGCATAAAGTTGGTATGATTCATATCATCGTAATATTCCCCCGATTTACTGTGCGACATCCTCTACAAAACCAGAACGACTACCAGCATACTACGATGTACCTCTGACCAGCCCTATTATAAACTTCCGATACTTCATCTGATTGTTAGCATTTACTCACTCCGTACGATGGGTGAATATAGGTTTCGTCCAAGTATATAAAGGGTTTCTTGTCACATTCAGGTTGTTCATTTTCTTTTAATCTTCTTAAATAACGAGATGCCATACTACAATGTCACTTCTTTCCATTACCAACCTACGTTTGTCCCGACACTTCTTGTATTGAAAACCAAGTTTCAACAATTGCTTGCGAAGAGTTTTCCTTCCACCCATATGTTTGATCTTTTCTTGCACTTTTCTAGGAGCATTTTAAAATATCCTTTATTTATGTATAGATCGTCGCCTACTAAACATTCAAATGGCGGTAAAGAGTATAATGTAATGGGCATGCTTAAATTATTGCTCCAAAGCGTCTGTTTAAATGAAGCTGAAGCATCTGAAAAGTTATTGCTGTTTTGTTTTGTGATTATGTAACTGAATGCACCCAAAAATCGTGCTGATTCCCTTTCACGCACTGCGCATGAGTCCCAACGGCTCCGCCATTAAAAGTCGGCCACTGTAGTTCATATATATAAGAGTATATATATGCTGTAGTTGGAGTTATTTTTCCACGCGCAGGTCGTATGTACTGCCTCTCTATTTAGTTATATACAACTCTGTGGTACGCACGGAATCCTTGCAAAAGAGCCCCATATCGTCCAAATCGGTTCAGTCGTGTAGAAATGGTACATATGACGGACGAACGGATGGACCGTCCGGACCCACTTCTGCCGTTTTGAACTACTTCTAGGGGATTGGTCCTATTAATAGTCATAGGCATTCTCATCGAAATAAATTAGTTTGTACAAAGTATAACTTTCCCGCCCTGCCGCCCTTCCTTCTGACCCCATATCAAAAGAGGGAGGGGAGGGGGGAGTGGTTATATCCTTCATGAAAGGAATTAATTTATACCAACCATAGTTTTCCTCCTCAATCCCTTATTGTGATCGAATATATTCACTTACATCTCCAGAACAGAACGGATTGTCAGAAGAGGGTACCCATAAAGGGCGATTGGGACGTCTGGAAGAAATATATACATTGGTGATGTCAGAACTTTAACAACGAAGTGTCGGAAGAGGGTACTCATAAAAGGCAAGTGGAAAGGCAGGACGACACACATCTGTTGGTGATGTAAAAGCTTTCAGTGCAAATATCTACAGTATGGAGTCAGAGTATTTTGATTACTCAGCCATTTCGATTTTTTAAAAATGCGCTTTATCTGCACAAGAGCTGTGCACAATGTATACTTGTTTTATTTAAGCTCATATTTTATTAACCATCTGTGTACCTCAGTAGTGGAAAGTTGAGCTACACAGCCGGGAGGTCGGGTGTTCCACCCTGAATTGAGATGAATTTTTCATCTGTCGCAGAGATGGGAATTTCCTTAGATCAGTTTCGAGCGTTCTGCCGGTTACTCCGAATTAGGTTTTTCGGCAGTTTCCCTAATTAGTAAGGTACCTAAATACCGGAGTAGTATAGTACAATACTTAAGACCTTCTGCAGGACCACCTCTAAAAAGCATTATGCGGGTCACTGTGTAATTGGGCGAAAGCCTGTTGAAGGCCCATAACAAGAGAGCGACAATAAATAAATAAATAAATTAATTAACATTATAACGGCCCTCTGAGATTAAGAGCCGCGGTCTTTCATGTTTCATTTTAACTTTATCGCTCTATTACTTGTCGAATTCACGCTTATGGCAATAGGGAAGCGGGTCGCTAGTAACTGATTGGTATAGTGCTTTTGTGCTGTTCCAGGTTGCTTCGTCACAGGCCCACGCTGTTTCTCTTAACAAAATTAAACTAAACACGAAGATTTGTTTGAAACTATAGATTTACTATGCGAATGGGTTACTCTTGATTGTCTTCTGCTTGTTGTAAAGTGCTGACGCTGATGAAGTATTGACTTAGTATCATAACGTCAATTAAGGCACTGTTTGCCAAGTTAGACCCATTTGAAAATCGAATGTTCAGTGCAATAAGGCTGAAGTCATGGTTGCGATGCGACAAGTCCATGTACAATTTTATTATCCTCTCAGATTCTTTTATTTAGCATAATTGAATCGAACACATCCTTATAGGACAACGTTCCATATCAGTGATAAGTAACAGTTACTAGATAATGTTGGGTAGAAAAATTTTTTCGACAATGTATAGTTGGGACGCGAAAGAAAGGTGATGAATTCACATAGCGAACCCGCAGACCTCTAGGCGAGACGGAAAGCTTCATTAAAAATTTTCGCAGATATGAGATATTCATGCAAGAACAATTACTGTAACCGTCCAAGTTTCGGAGTAATTAAAGTCTCTAACGTTCCCTTGTTACGTACACCTACATTACGTTGGCATTCGCGACGATAAGGGCAGCGCAATGCACGCGAGCTTCAGGGTGGAATACCGAGCCCATCGGGGTTAGTTTCGCGAAATATTGTAGGCGTTGTAACGCTCAGATCGCGGTCGCTGGACGTCGAAATACGACGCGCGTTCCTGCGAGAAAATCGACGGCGCGAATTCGTACCATTTTAAATGCAAAACTGTTTGATTAATATTGAAAGGATAATAAAATCGTTCTAGTGCTAAACCCTCCGTGTATATGCAGAGTTTTACGAACTTTATAGTTTATTTACATTCAATATGTCTAGTGCGCCTAATGAATTGTTAAAGTACTTTCTATTCGGCGCAATTTATTTGTATATTTACGGTAAGTGTTGAATAAATTAAATTGTAGGTAATGAGGGGAGGGAAGTATTTAATTTAATCCCATAAATTTATTTTTTGTATATAAAAATGTTTCTACCTTGGCAAGCGCGCTCAAATGTAAATAATCAAGTTTGATATATAATTAGCACCATTTGTCTAACGTAAACAGTAGGTAATTAGAATTTTCGCACGTCATTAGCTTGAACAAAGCCCATTTCCTAATACCTACCTGAAATCTAATTTTCGCAATGTGTGCGCCTTCATTATTATAAAGACATATTACTGTCTAGGAATCCCGTTTAATTGTGATTCAGCTCGATATCGGATTTTCCCTTAGTTTTAGTTTGGTCCAGACGAGAAAAACACTTTGTCTAGTCTAAATTTCAGCGGTGCGTCATCCGAGTTAAAAATTCAGTGCCGGAATTTAAGAAATAATGGAAAGCGAATTTTCGGGGGAAAGGTCAAGTTCGATCTCCCGGAACGTTTCGGGCAACAGGTGTAAAAAGTTACTACGACAATTTGTTCGATCGATCCATCTAATTGCCACAACATGTTCCCAGCTGCATGAATATGAAAAGCGACACCGACTTGCCGTTTCGGCACACGGTCCTTACGGATCGATTTTTCTTATCGGGAAGGGTGCGTGGGCCGAGGATATTTGGTTTTATCTCATATGTAAAATTAGGTCATAGTCCTAAAAACGGTGACATAATTTGTGCTATGCAATGGAATTAGTAAAATGCGTATTAGACCAAAGATAAAATAATGCAACGTATGGATGGGTGGTTCTTTTGGAGGAGATCGCATATCATATGTAATTCATTCATTTGTATTTTCAAGGACCATGACTCGGTAACTATTTGCGGCTACTATACTGTTCGAAACAGTTCGAAAACAAAATTAAAATCTCACGGAATTGAAATGAGAAATTTATACGTCCACTGTCGGCGCAAACTTTGTGGACTCGAGTTTTAGGTTCAATACAAGCAACCACTTGGCAGATTTTTTTTTATTGTGGTGACAAATTGAAACCTTAAGAGATATTTTTAACATTGGAAATGTTTATGTTTTTACGAGTGTTTTGTTAGTTGCGCGAAGGCAACGGTGTCGCATCAAGCTCTGAAAACTAGGCTTATTATTCAGAGGGGTGACGTTTGCGACACGAGCGAGCTGGCGAACGCGTGGAGCTAGGGATACGATTGAATAAGAGTTATATGGGTTTTATATATGGCATTATACGGTTGCCATTTCTAATGTCTCCGATGGTTGCATGGATTGCAAAATATGTGAATTTTTTTATTATCATTTCACTACCATTTCTGCGTGGGAACTAGGAAAGTTGGAACGGATACACTTAATGAAAAGTGACTAGGAGGTTTTGTCACATACCATTTCTTGGTATTACTGGAGCAAGTACAGAAACCCGAACTGTCAAAGGTAAAAAAATTGGGGGCGCAGAAGACGGTTTTCCGCGCTACGGTCGACTTTAGATTCTGATAGAAACAAAACCACTGAGAATTTTAGTATGTGATAAATTGAACGTTTTCTCAACAAAGATTCCAATATTAATTTCGAAAATTCAATTTTGTGAAAACGTTAGCGCCTATTCTGTAACTTTTTGTTATTTTTAACGAAACAGAAGATCGAGCGAAAAGTTCATATTAAAATGCCAATAAAACAATAATTATAATTTAAAGACTATAATTCGATTAAGTTGTTTTTTTAATTTTTCGGAGTTTTACGCACTCACATCGCCCACCCGCAGTGCATACTGATGTTTACATTTTTGAAATCAGAAAAAAAATGCTCTATCAAATGACACAAAAAGTAAAAATGACTTCCATAGAAAAAACAAAATTGATGATAGTTAACCGGAGATGAAATGTCAGACGTAAAATTTAAAACTAGAATCTTGTAGAGGGAAAAAAAGTAGCCATAATAATGTGTCATTTATTGTGAAATATCTGTTTAAAATCGGTAAAAAATAAAAACGATTTTGCAAAATTTCGATTTTTTCAGGATATCTCCGAAAGTAGTCGCAATTTTTTTAGTTTCAAAACGGCATTTTGTTAAGCATCAAAGCAACTTTACCAAATTTAAATTACCTATACCTATATCTTACAGACTCTGAGATCGCCATGGTGGCCCTCGAATGTGAATCAGCCTGTATTTTCATAGGTAAAAAGATACAGAAGAATGTATATTAGAAAAGTTTCTTTTATTTTGATTGTTGAATAATGTGCCGTTTCTAAAGTAAGTATACGGGGGTCAAGTAAAAAAGTTATCGGACCTAACCTCACCCCGTATCTTATAATGTAAAAAAATAACATTAATGCTCTTTTCAAAAACAATACACTAAACAATTCAAAAATATTCAATATTGATTTTAGAAAAATTTAAAAAGCTTATGCGTTTTTTCGAAATTTTAGGGTATTTTTTGAAATCATGTGAACCTTGTTGTGATTTTCTTAACCTTTTGTTATTCTTTTTGATTTTTTAGCGCACTTTTCAACGAAGTTAGGTGCGCTATTGCAGCCACTTTCTCTGTCCGTCCGTCCATCCGTCGCTCCGTCCGGCCTTAATTACCCGTATAGTTTTCAATATACAGCGTGTTGCATCGATAGGTGGGACATAGGAAATCCCATGTAAATTTAAAGGACGTTAATTATTGGTTTTCCTAATTATTTTAGAGGAAAAACGCATCTAAAAGAATAACTTTCGATGTGTTTGATAAACCCCTTAACGAGATATTGCCAAAAATATTTTGTAATGTCTAATACTGGTCGATAACTATTTCATGGCTAATAATAGAAATATAGCATTGAATTTCAGTATGGCAACTTCATTTGACAGTCAACCTTCACCTGAATTAACTTCATTTGACAGTCAACCTTCACCTGAATTAACTTCATTTGACAGTCAACCTTTACCTGAATTAATCCCTATAAATACCGGGCGATAAGAAAGGAGAAATTACAAAATATTTTTGGGAATATTTCGTAAAGGGGTTAATCAATAACATTGAAAGTTATTCTTTTAGATGCGGATTTAAATGCTCTTCAAACAACCTAAGTAAATTTTTCCTCTAAAATAATTAGGGAAGCCAATAGTTAACCACCTCCAACACGCTGTATTTAGTTCGTTCTTTTTAAATTGGGTAGCTTGTAGCTCAGGCGCCTGGGCTAAGAAAAATCTTGACGATTAATATGCGCATATGCAGGCCGCGCAATATCAACTTTATTATTTATTAATATATTTTGTTGTAATTTTACACACTTCTAAAAAAATCAAACATATCTCATTGTAAACATTAGATGTGCGCATACGCAGTCCATACCCCTTCTGCGCAGTGCCAACTTCCTTATTTATGAAGATATTTCTTTGGAATTTTAACCATATATGCCTCTAGTAAAGAAAAACATAGTGCACATAGCTATTGCCTTTGGAAGTACTGATCAATGCATGGAAAATGCCTTACGGCGAAAACCTTTTTACTCGTTTTGAATTACTTCAATCTTTTTTGGATATCATCCCTGGTATGTTATATTTTTGAAGAGAGAATTTAATTGGCAAAATAATATCTTTAGATTAAAATATATAGCATGTTTCATTATAGAAATGACATTAAGTTCGATAAGTTTTTTTATCTGACTCCGTATACTTATTTTGAAAACATTTCAAAATTGACAATTTTTAATTTTCCCCGTATCTCTTGAACGAATATTTTGATTTTACCATTTTAAGTTTTACCCAAAAAGACCACAAATGGCGCTTATATTACTTGTTTGGTAGCACCAAGAATTATAAAGATACCCTATAAGAAGGAAATGGGACACCCTGAAACTTACTGAAACTGTTACTCCATTATTCGTCACTGAAATGCTTTAAAAAAGCCATAACCACTACATTACTTTGCTTTACTTTAACAATCACTTAAAAAAAGTTTATTTTACAAACTACCAGCCGGATTGCTCAAACTAACATGACTCTCAAAATATACTAGGTTCGTAAACACACGTCAACACAGTTACAATACCCTAAAAAATCCCTCTCCCCAAAATTATCTCTCCGAAAGGTTCGTTAATTAACAGAAGGGAATAGAAAAAGGTCACTTATTTCGCTATCTTAAGCACTTGTTGGTTTATTTTACTATCTTTTAATATTGAAATGAAAATCTAGCTCTGAAATTGTTTATGTTAGATAATAAAGTGCACTTGTTTTTTTAACGACGATCTTTCTTAACTGGTGGTTTTCAATTGGATATTAATCAGGCTATGGAAATGTTTACTTACGACAAAGTCAATTTGCGCAGTGGAATTAATTAAGGAAATCCGTATATGACTTGGCCGTTTTTATTAAAATGGAGAGAATGGTAGGTACTAATTATCCGAAGGTATTTTTATCTAGAGACAAAACCGATAAAATTGACATTTAAAGCGAACTACATATGAAACCAAGCAGTGCGTCCTTACGTTAGGTAACGTTACATCTCTCCTTCATTATGGCGGTTTGTTTGGAAGACGTAAACTTTGATTGAAGACCCTAGGAGACTCGTCGAGTCGAAAATCATCCATCTGAGGTTGCGGTAAATTGGAAATGTGAACGGTGTTGGAGAAAATGTGTTAAACATTCACCGAAGGATGAACCGAATCCGTGCCTTATTTTTATGGGATGCATAGTTCACAGCAAGAATGTTAAGTTGATTTATAGGCGTTTGGGAGTATATTCTTTACACATAGTTAGTCAATGAGGATCTTACGGCGTAATATGGACTTAACAATTACGCGATGATGGAACAGACATTACAGTTGATGTCTGTTTGTCCTGTTCAATAAGAGCTGTTTATTTATTTATGTATAATTTTAGGTTTACTGGAAAGTAACCTCGAATACGGCTCGTATACGTGAAGTTGTACCTGGTGGTGAAACTTAACGAGTAAGAATTAATACGCAAAACTATTTAAAGAGTAACAACATTAACCATGGATAAATGAAGTTCAAATATTACCTGGAACCTTGCTGTATCATAATTGCTTTACATTTATCATTGATTAATTGAATTATCAACATAATAGTTGGTACGTAACCTTTATGTACCACACAATTTGAGAGTGTTTAAATAAATTTCCATGGTTAATCGAATATAGACTTGACTTGTGCTAAATTAAGCTTTCTCAGATTATGTATTCGATTAACGTAAACTATTATTAATTAATAGTATATTATATACCGCGGGACTGAAGTAGTACTTTTAATCCCGAAGGTAAAGTTTATGGCCCGACCGAAGGGAGGGCCATAATTTACCTGAGGGATTAAGACCACTACTTCAGTCGCAAGGTATATACGATATTTTTCGTACTTCCGAAACTGAAACACTTAATATGTATGGAGTTAGAGAACGCGTTCTTTCAAAAAATCGCTGCTCAACAAGTTACCATAGGAACTGTCATTGCTAGTGTCATAATTTTGGTGGTGGGTGACAAAGGTGTATTTGATATTGATAAAAAGCAGCCAAACTAGGTAAAGAATTGATACCACCGATATCCAAAAAACTATACGAACGGCAGTACGATGCGTTTAAGAAGTAGTGCCGCATACAAATTGTGGAACAACCTACTGAAATTGCTTTATTAGTAATTTTATCCTTCCGGGATTTTCGTAAAATTTAATCCCGGCCACTTTAGTCTCGGAAGTACAAAAAAATAATTCTTTGCGGAATGAATCGACTAAATAATAAATGAATTCTACCAGCTTTATGTGTGTCTACGGATCAAAGGACAGCGTTTTGCCGTTTCCCATACGAGATTGGTAACTAAATAAAGATTTTTCCCTACCAACTTAACCTAAAAGGGAGTACGACAGCAAATCCACAAAATCTAGCTCGACATCAACCCAATGTATTTTCTCCGACGAAATTGGTGAAAAATTGAAAATTTTTGGGCATCATCTCGATGTGATTAGGAAAAAAAACGGTCCTTGCCGCGCGATTTTGGGGAATCTATATCCGTCAAATGAGATAACAAGCTTCCTACGACATTCCAGTTCCAAGATCTCGTTCCTCATTTGGACGAACGGGCGGATAAACGAACGTAGGGATTTTTGTAAAAATACGTTCAAAATCCATCGAGCGTGTGGACTGTTGGATATTTCATAGTATGCTATACGAGATCAACAGATTTGCCATTTAGGATGTGAAAAAAACGTATTAATACTTTTAGGCGTTTCTCAAAGATGTACCTCTTTTATTACTTACTCAAGCAATGAATTATCGAAATTTACGGTGAATATCAAGGTATAAAATCTAAGTATGCGAAAGTTTGAAGCGGATGCTTATTATTAACAAGCTTCCAGCTACATTTCTTTTTATTAAGTTGGACGTGCAATTTCAAGTTTCCGAAGGTAGGTCGTGGAACATCATATTTGCGTATTTTTCACTTCCATATCTCTCGCTAAACTTAGTTCAAGGAAGTTAGGTATAAAGACGTTAATGTTCTTTAGGCTATTAAATATGATACAAATTAGTTCTTTTGTCTCTAAAATTGATGTAAATATAACCAAAAATGTTTATTCTAGTAAATAGATTCTCGCAATAAGAAAATAGTACCGCCACTTTGAGCCGGCAACCTTGAAACGTACATATCCAAAACTACTTGCATTCAAGTTGTATCTGTAACCAACAGTTTAAGTTAACTATCTCAATCCGTTTAGGGTTACCTAACGAGAAACGGTTAAACGGCAGCATATAGAACCATAAATTAAACATTGGATCTTGGAATCGTTGACAGATAGTTTACAGATGGTTGACAGATGGTTGACATATGGTTGACAGATGGTTGACAGATGGTTGACAGATGGTTGACAGATGTTCGACAGATGATTGACAGATGGTTGACAGATGGTTGACAGATGTTTGACAAATGTTTGGCAGTTGGTTGACAGACTTCTTCAAGCTAAAAACCATAAACGATAAGTACAGGATGATTCAAATCAATGCCCCCCCTGGCTTTGGTTGGATGGACCATTAACGATGGAGTCGTGCAAAAATAGAAATATTTCCAATTACATTTTTAGTTATGGGTGATCAAAGTTACCCCAAACTTTTTTATCAGACAATATTTTTGTAATGTAGCGTCATTATATGCCATAAAAACGGCAAATAGAAAAAATTATTCGTCTAGTTCCAATTTTTACAGGAATGTGCGGGGGGGGGGGGAGGTTCCTTGAAAAAGAAAAATACTCTATAATGCTCAAATAACTAAATTTCTATATGACACCAGTGCAATCTAACTAATTTAGAACATAAACAAGATTATATGAGTAAATTCTTCGAAGTAAAAATTAACGTAGCTAAGAATCGTAGATATCCACTTCGGACAACGCTTCGGTAACTTCAAAAGGTGATTTATAAGGCCACGTATTAATATCGGTGTAACACAGCTAATCTGAAAGATACAATGTAATTGAACTAACAGAAATGAATTCTCGTCACAGTCACAAAAGTAATCGTCAACAAAATCGGTTGTGAGACGGTATATTTATTTGTAGCGAAGTAAGTAGCGTAAATAAAATCAGGTATATCGGAGCAATTTACAAGATGGTTAACCTCCCAAAGTTTCTAATATACTTATAGGTATAGGAGCTATCTTGAAATATCTAGGTATACATTTCGAGTACAGATCCGTAAAATCGTTTCAATGGAGTCACCACAGACATCAAGAGAGAGAAAAAGAAACCACTCCAAAGATGATATGGTAAAGCCAAAACACTAAGCCCTTTACAGGTAGACGCGAAGTCAGAAAAGTAATGGCGTCCCAAAAGGGCAGTTGAACGTAATCAGTGCCGATGGCAGAACCAAGACTGTAGGAAATGAAATAAAATTGCACTGAAAACATCTGCACGACCTTGGTCGACATAACAAAGAACTAGATGAAAGAAACCATTCAACAACGAAAATAAAGAACCAAGGTAATGAGAAATTTACTGCTTACATAAGAACACTACCGCAACTAGCTCGAGATAAAAAAAACAGCTACCCCAGCAGTAATGTTGAAGGATTACTACGTGGATGATGTGGTAACTAAAATTAAATCGATAGAACAGACAAGGACATATGGAGCTGCAGTGTACACCAAATTCAACAACAAATTATCATCACTAAACCCAGTCGTGAATGGAAAAGGATTAACTGGTCCAGTCTATAATATACCCCGCAACACTGAAGACAACCTGAGTGTTAGGACGGTATGGTCGTCAGAAAATCTAACTAACCTTCGACAGAGATATGAATGGAAAGAAAAGTGGCAATTGGAGCAGAAAACAGAACTACATTTAGCAGGAGATGGCAAAGTTCACATCGTAACAACCCGCAAGTCAGATGGTAAAACCAGCAAAAGGCACATGAAAAGACCAGTCAAACGCGAAAACAACACGGCAAGACACAAACCAAGACAGTTACTCGAAAGTCGGTTAATCTCTTATAAACTTACATTTTGTAGGTTATGATATCAAGGGGTAGTTTTCACCACTATAAAATAATACGCATCTATTGACGTAAGTCACAATAGATGATTTTTATTAGTTCGCAATAATTCGCTTTTAATAAGATATTGAAATGATTTATGATGCAAGGTGGTGGCCTGCGATGTAACTAAGGAATGGTCTTGTTTGTGGTACAAGGTCGTTAAAAACGAGAAAAAGGTTATTACAAGAGATTAAATCAATTGTTAGGTTAATGCAATTTCTTATTATTATTGCAAATAAAAATTAGTGAAAATATGTTGAGTAGTTGGTGAAACCTTTACTTCCATGTAAGTTATATAATCTTAACTCTTAAAAAATGACAAATTATGCATGTTAAATTTTACAAAAAAGAAAATCAAAGCGTTCAAGCAAAAGAATATAGATTCTGTACTTACATATAATGTTTTCCTAGTTTGAAAATTCTTTTTTTCACAAAATTACACACAATAGTCACACGCAAAATACGCCCATAATAATATTACAGTAATCGCGTAAACTTTAGGAGAAAAATGAGAAACGGATAAAATTGAAAATAATAGATAAGTGTTAACGCGCAGAAAGACCGAATGCTAACTGGAATCAGAAAGTATTTTCTTGCAGTGCGAACGCATTAGAAAAACAAGTTAACCTTGCATAATCAAATGATCTTTGTGATGAAACTAAGGAGTAACCTTGTTTTATGGTGCGAGGTTGTTCTCTGAGATTTCTTGGTTCACGGTTCAGCGTCAACAAAATTCAATACTATTTATAAATGACTGAACATCAAATAAATGATTTCATTTATTATTTTGTATTCGTGGATTAACGAGTTTTTAAGTAAAGCATTACATACCAATAAGGGTTTCCGGAAACGTAGGCGTATAAAATTTACTGGTGCAGCTGTAAAAGTGGCGTCGACAATGAAAAATGCGTTTATGCAAACTTTTTATTATCTGCAATATTCTGACCCTCGTAAAGGGGCTGCGCCACCATAGAGAAATATCGCATTGAATACCGTGCATGTCCGGATCCTATTCCGCCTAACGGCATTTCCGCAAACACACGAGTTTATAATGTAATAAAATTAGACCGCTCGAAAAAATGACAATTTCCATTTAAACGACTGTATACGATGTTGATAGCATCAAACTTACTCGCATTAATCATCCAGTACGCACGCCCATTATTGAAATATTACACAAATTTGAATAATTTCGTACGGTTTATTAGGTTATTAAACTTTCAGCTTGTAGGTACATTAGCAAACGTGTCAGCAGCGCTACCAATCTACGGCTTCCGAAATCCCTGCGAACATTATAAGGAAGCGAAGTATATTCTATCAAATCAATTTCCGCTATCGTCGTCATTCCCCTCCAAAGGAAAGGATAGTATATCTATTTGATTTTTTTTCTTACGAAATAGACCCTTTTTATATCAGGCAGTTTGAATTGAAGGAGAAAATTTATTGATACATACAGAGGCGTGTTGGGAATTGAGTGGTCTGTATTCTTCGACTAACAGCGTTTATTTTGTAAATTTATACACGACGGTTGACCAGTTTCTGGAGACATAATTTTTTAGGTCGGTTCATATGACTACTGCCACGTGGGAAATATTTCACATTTTCTCTCCACTCAACATATAGTTTAGAAAAGTCATTAATGTGCGGTGGAGGTCCCCTAAGAAGTAGACATAAATTTTCCGATGGCTTTCTGTTCGGATTCGCATTTCTTTGCATCTGTGACTGTCCCAAACATACCAGGAATAGAAATGAAGTTAGTTTCCGACAGTCCACTAAAGAATTCTGTAAATTTGATTTTGTGAGAAATACATTCACGTTTTTTTTTGCGTGACCTTGGCTCTTAGGCTCTTGACTCTTATTTACGGAGGTTCTTAGGAGGCGACGTTGATTTCGCGATTTAAAAGTAGTTCCGATTGCATTAAAATTAACATTTACTAGTTGCTTTCTAGTAGTCTCATTAAGCATGCTAATCTTATAGGTTACTGTTGCAAGGGGTAAATATTTATGAAGATATGGACTGAACTGAACCCTTATAATATTGTTGCAAAATAACTGTTGTGGGGATTTTTAATTTGTTTACCACCGATGCCAATTTCCTCCTGTTCGATTACTTAGAATAACTGTGATATTGTATCGTGTAAAACGCAACCTCGATATTTTGTGTGGACTGTATAAATGTAACTGTTTGCTATGCTTTTGTATAAAAAGGATCGACAGAAATGATTATCGTGTTTATTAATTTAAAAAAACAAATAAAGTAAATTGATTCAAATTCTTGCTTGGCAAGGTGATACGGAGCGCTCATGTACAATAAATAGGAACAGTTACGAAAGGAATATGGACTTCTTAAACGCAAGTTCAATAAACGAATTTGAAGCGATGCGAAAGGGTTGGTTGCCTTTTGCGGGAGCAGATTGTTAATTGATTAAACGACGAAGGCGGTAATACATCTTCGACGAAGGCGATTATTTGCAGATACAAAAACGACGAAATCTTGAGGTGCTTGAACGATGCAGGCGATGATAACGACGAAAGCTTTCACGGCGATGTCACAAATAAAGTTCGGCGAAATGACATGGTGCTCTTTAACAATCATGTTCATTTGTTGACAATTGTACGACTACATCTTGTCTTCGATTGTCATCCGACTTGCGCGCATAATTCTAATTCTACTACGACAGCTCATACGCCGCATAGGAAATATATATAGGGACATGCCAAATAGTTCCATACAGGGCATGAAAAGGATAATTTCTTTGAAAGAATTTCAAAGGAACATCTAAATGTAAGAATCCTACTTTGGAAACGCAACAGTCATAGTTAATAATAATACCATTACCACTTATCCGGCTTAAGGGTAATCATTCCACTTAAAGAAGTTCTTGAAACAAATTTCCCTTTGTTAAAAAATGAAATGCTTCTTGAACTCCAGAACGAAAATGAATCATCAAATTTTGAAACAAGCATCATATTTCATAGAAACGACCTTTGCTTTTTCTTTTGCCTTTGCTTTTGCTTTTGCTTTTGCTTTTGCGTTTGCTTCTGCCCTTGCCCCGCGTCCGGTTCTGTATCCGCTCCCGCTTCAGCTTCCGTTTCCACTTCCGCTTCCGCTTCCGCTTCTGCTCGTGCTCGCGCTTCTGCTTCTGCTTATGCATCCGCTTCCGCTCCTGTTCCCGCCTCCGCTTCCGCCCCACGTCCGCATCCGTTCCGGACTCGTTTCCGCTTCCATTTCCGTTTCCGCTTGTGCTTGTGCTTGCGCTTTCACTTTTTTACGTTGACTTTTAAAAAAATACTCAGCTTTTCTCTAACCCCTAAAAAGGTGTTGTTTTTGTATGGCTCATTAGAAGAAATAGAGTTACGGTACGAGTGTAAATGTTGTTGTGTTAAGTTACGTAGTTTGGTAAATAGCCGCTTTGTAATTTGCGAGGTAATTTCCTTATTTACTTGTTAAAGCAGTGGGTTCGTACGGACAGACAGTGGAACAGACGGACGGAGATACAGGCTGACAACAATAGCACATTTTTTTCTAAATTCTCATAAAATGCACTGAAAAACACATAAAATTTGCGAAAGCTGTGGAAAAGCGATTGCGTGAAAGCGAGCAATATCCCCCCTCCACCCTTCCTTCCCTTATAACTAGTGAAACGGAAAGTAAAGTAAAGCTCACCTTGCCGTTAACGGAGCGGTAGAAAAAGTTGCTAACAGCCAATTGCCCAATTCTAATGAATACGGGTAACTTAATGCAAAAGCAAAATAAAACGGTGCACAGTAAGTTTACGACAATGATAGAGATTAATACGGTACCTACAAATAAAATTAGAAAAAGTGATAAAGCAAAAGATTTACTTACTATTCGGTTAAACGCCAAAAAGCAAAAAGATCTAAATACGTTCCGGTTGCAAAAGCAAAGTTACAGTAAAGCTCAAAACTTTGGTACAAAACGTAGCGACGAGAATGCAAAAGCAAAAAGATTCCCCCAAAATTAAGAGTTTACCTTAATGAATTCCCATAATACGGCGAAGAAACTAGGAAATTCCAGGGCGTTCGCGTACCTAATATGGAACGCGTTCAAAAATTAAAACTTATTTAATTAATTACTCGGCGTGCAATTATCAGAAAAATATGGGATTGCTGTCAAACTTCAAGTTTCTAAGTGCGCTTCTTTTGAGTGCCCAGCTCAAACGGACTGGTTTTCTGTAACTCACTGAAATTCATTGCTACCAATTATGCTCCCTTGCTTTGCCGGAAGTTTCGGAAAACTAAACTAAACTAGTTCTAATTGCCATTTATTGTCTCTTGGAAAACGAAAATCGATTAATTGGTAATTAACGGACATAAAATTTTAATTTAAATAGTCCTGAAGGAAATGTTTTAAAACTGAAATTCACTTCTTAAGCATTATAGTATAAGAGCTAGTTAAACAGTTTTATTATTGTTGTTTTATTATTGTTGTTTATTATTGTATATAAAGTGGTTATGTATATGCCCTGGTATATGCTAATAACATATCCATTCTAACAGTTTTATTACAAATAAAATAAATTACTTTCCTTGGTTTGCATGACCGACAATCCCTTGCGTACGTGTTGCCAATGAAAGCTTATTTTTTAGCATTATTGTATTTATAAAAAAAATTCGCGCCCATTCGGGGTTCGAACCCACGACGTCGCGTTCAAAGTCGGCGATAAAATAAAGCAAGGTTCATGAATACAGAATAATAAAACTGTTTGAATTTTCAAAATCTTCGACCAACCACCACTGCGCCATCCGCAACTATATTATGTCCAAATATCAACAATAATAAAACTGTTTAAAAAAATATGCCACTAGCTCTCCTACTATTATGCTTATCGGGAGAAAACAAACAACTAAACAAAATGCAAACACAGAACTCGTCTCGTAGTCCTAGAGCAAATAAGTAAATTCAGAAACTCCTTAGTAACGAGGACGAGGCGCCAACCTTAAAACGCTTCTAGATACCGGGTGTTTAGCAAAGCTGGTCAAGTTCACAGATAACTTCGGGTATGAAACTACGGGGCGGAAAACAGGTGCTTCGTTACACCGTTACACAACAAACCGTCAACCGTCAAACAAATGTTGTAGATGATATACAAGGTATTCCACATCCAGTGGGATTGCAAAGACAACTTTGTCATCATTGAAGGAAGAGAACAACAAGTTAACCAAACACAAATAACGAGAGCGTATTTTCCTCCTAATAATATTAATGCCTAGGACCAGGGAAAAAGACCGGTAGGCACGAGATCCTTACCCCATTCTCTTTCAAATGAGCCGCCTATCGTCGAAGTCTATACAGTTTAATAAAAAATAGTGGAGTGTATACAAATACATACAAATTTTGAAATGGGCATTAGTTTTACTTTTGTCCGAAGTGTCTACATATGACACTTTTTTTTAATGCTTTCGTAAATAGCATTGCGCATTGTCTACATTAGGAATTTCATTGAATACCTTCATAAATAAAACATACAGCATGCGTAAACAGTAATTTTGAAACTGGTATTAGTTTTAGTTTAATTCAAAGTGCCTAGATATGATATTTCATTTAACTGCTTTCATAAATAATGCGCAAAACCAAATTTTAAAACTAGTGTTAGATTTGCTTGTATTCCAAGTGCTTACGTGTAAAATTTCATTTTAATGCTTTCATAAATAAGAAAGTTCGTATTGCGCATGGGCAAAACAACAATTTGAAAACGTCGTTAATTTTACTTATATTCGTAGTATTTACATATAAAGTTTCATTTAAATATCTTCATAAGTAAAAAAAATTAGCATTGCACATGCGTTAATCCAAATTTTTGACACTGTGCATGCGCAAAACTTAAAAATATCGTTATGCACGGAATCCTTGGACCAAGCCCTTTCAAATGAGCCCTATATCACCCAAATCGGTTCCGTGGTGTAGGAGTACGTGTGGCGGACGGACGGATGACAAAGTGCAGCCAATAGCGATTTTTCACTTTGAGGGAAATACTCTAAAAATAGCTCAGCTTGATTAAAATGCAAAATTAGTTACTTATGGGCCCTTATGGGTCCGGAGGGGGAGATACTTAGTTGACCCAACAAAAGGGCGGTAGTTGGTACCTAACTACAGAGGGCGGCCCAATATATGGTATAATACAGTCACTAGATATAGAAAGTACCGCAATCATCCGCCATTTTTGGGCAACTTAGCTGCCAACTTAAAAAAATTGACAAATAAAATCTGAATAGCTGTAATTTTTTATAACCTAACTTCATAGTACTGTCATGTTTTATAAAAATATATACAGATATCTCCAAACAGGTGGAACAATACCTAAGATTAAAGTTACTAGAATCTGGTAACTTCCGCCATTTTTGGGCAAAAATCATGCGATCTCTCTCTAACACACGAGCCCAATGGATTGCGGTACTTTCTATATTTAGTGACTTTATGGTATCAAGTAGGATTTTTAAAATTCCCAAATGGGATCTGCACTACGGCAATTACGCATATTCACTCGACCATTAGTAATGAAATGACTATCAAAGAAGATTAAATTAAATTTTCTATATGAGCAATTCTAATGTAGGCAAATTAATGATTAATATTAATATTTAGCCACTGAGTAAATGGTAGGTGAATTTATAATTTGTCTACTTGTAAGCGGAAAAATGAAAATGCCATAATTAGGGTAATTGTGAACAATTATTTTTATGAGTTGTGTGTTGTCATTTCATGGTTCGAAGATGACGCTGTAATGTTGGCTACTTCGTACGCATGGTGATAACAATCGCCATTTTTAACTGCAACCGATGGTGTGGTTGAATTCGCTTCTGCGGGAAAATTCTGGAGACACGGAGGTTTTGAAACTATGTGGCACTCGAATTTTATTTTCACAGAAAATCCTATTGAAACTTTTCTTGGGGAGAAAATGTGGGGGAACGACGGCATTACAGATTAAAATCTATAGCCATGCTCTGTCGTGTGCACTTCAAAGTTTACGACCGACGTCTTTTTAGCGCTTCAAACTGTCATAACCGAGTCTTACATCCTGTGCCCAATTTCCTAAAAATGTTATTAGCGAAATTCAAATTTGGGTATCGCAGTCTGCTATCGTAAGTGATATTTCGTGTCGGTATTCGCGGTCTAATGATCCCGGCCCATTTTGTATAAATCCAATTTTCGTTAATAAGCGTGCCACGTTTGGACTGAAGATAAAGTGTCCAAATAAATCATTAATACGAAACTGTTTCCTTTTGTGACTTTGTATGACGATTTTCTGTTTGTAGGTAATCTAGAGCTTGGCTGATCGATCCCTTGCGATAACTTGATTAGTATCGGACGTGTCATTAGTTTTCATTTTGATTTTTGTCCGGTTAGTGTAATTTATATAAATGTGCAATGAAGTTAATGTTAGGATTATCGTTGAAACTTTCCATTTATAAGCTTTTTTCTTTATTGCCCTTCATTTATTACTGGTGGGGGAGGGATACAAATTGCGTGCCGATACTTCTATGTGTAGGAACTTAATGTAAACACCACTTTATATTACAGTTTCATGCCGAGGTGTCCTTGACCGGTATAATTGGACGTCGGAGGAACTTCGCCAATATAGCACCCTAAAAAGTGATTAGCATAACCGTTTATGGGGTTAAAGTTGAGATAAGTTTTTCGTTCTAAGCGGCGAAATGACCACCTCAAATTAATTAATTGGAATTCATAACGTGACTAGAACACAACTCAATAAAAGTGTCCAGAGCATATTTTATGACTAGTGGTGTTGGTTGTAATCTCGCTCTGATCATATTGTGCCATTATGTAATTTGGAACTGGGCAAATTTATGCACGTTTGGACATATTCACGCATGTAAACAAAGAACATTTACAACCATTGCTTATATTAGCAGCCCCAGAAGAGTAATATTCATTCAATTATAAGCAACCTATTTATAAATGCGAAAAACTGAAAAAAGCGTGGAGTTCCTGATAGTTTATTTCACCGAACGAGGTGGCCGATTACACACTGTTTAAGATATGGATGTCTATCATGAGTATTTCTGAAACCATAGAAAATATGACGATTGTCAAATTAGAGAAAAAATACCCAATTAAAGAGTTATTATCATGCTTTTCGATACAACGTTTCGTTTCGAAGAAATCATCATCAATTTTATTTTTTTATATGCGGTCCGTAAAAAAGTACATACTGTATTGAGTAGCATTTATTATTACCAATACAACGATATACGGCACACATCAAAAAAACAAAAGTTTGAAATTGTTCGTTTCAACAGGATGGTGCACCCGCGCACATCACACTAATTGTGCAAGAATACCTATCGACCATATTTTTCTCATCCACCGAAATTGCCCGATGGGTATTCTCGCACGATTATGTCGTGCGCGAGTGCACTATCCTATTAAAACCAACAGTTTTCAACTTTTGTTTTTTTTTGTGCCTTACATCGTTGTACTCGTAATAAGAAACGCTACTCAATACAGTATGTACTTTTTTTATGGACCATATAAAAAAAAGTTGATGCTCTCTCCGAAACGAAACGTTGTATTAGTTCAAGTAACATCAGAAAAAAATAAAAACGATATCAGAAAATTTCGGTTTTTCTAATATATCATTGGAAGTAGGTAATCGGAATTTTCCGGTTTTTTTAAAGCATGTTAATATCTCTTTAATTTCGCAGCTTTTGCCTAATTTGCCCATCGGCGCATCTTTTATGGTTTCAGAAATCCCCATGATAGATATCCTTATCCTTATCTTGGACACAGTACTTACCTATTTATTCACTTGTTTATTTGCTGCAAAGATTCATAGCTAAAGGTACGATAAGATTAAATAACAAAAAGCTGTGGAAACAAAGAATAATAATCAAGGTGCATATAACAATGGAGCAAAAGGAGTCTACGTCCTGCTACTAAAAAGAAAACCCCCGTGTATGCGTTTTTCATTATCTCTCTCCAAATATGACACCTTTCATACAATCTGGTGTGTATAGAAAATGCATATTTCCCATGTGCTTACCTCAAATGTATGGATAATTCTTTTTACGAAATTTATAGGTGCCAAATTACGTTGTAGGTATACTTTTTAGTTAGAGATTAGTTTTGAGATCATACAAGGTTAGGTAGTAAATGATCAACATGTGCATATAATTACGAACTATGGCTGGTATTTCTACAAAGCTGATATTCTGCCATTTTATTGTTTTGATAGTACAAGTAAACAAAACGGTAGTCTACCGCGTCGGCGGTGTTGCCTAAATTTGCAACAATGTTCTGAACATGTTAATAAATAATATCATTGAATAAAAAGTGTTTTTATTCAATGATAATATGTACATGCCTCATTTCTACAAGAATGAAAATTTGTACAGTAATTAAGTATACCTAATAAAGAAGTATGGTAATAGTCTACCGAGCTGATGCAAGCGTTGCTATCACAAGTCTACCACCCACGCAAGATGCATAAAAAATTATTTGATTGAACTTATGTCTACAAAGATGAAATTTTTGTTGGAAAAAGCTGATGTCATAAAAAACCAAAAAAAATGGTCCACCGATCGCGTGATGTTGCTAAGGTCTCGGTAGACACGCTGGAAGGTACGGTTTTCCGAGCGCAGCTGCGACACCGCTCTGCTAAAAGTACCTCTAAATTATTATATACACGGGCATAAAATAAAAATATTTCAAAAACGAACATAGGCAATTTTCATGGGAAAAAGTTTTTTTGCAGATCGTTGTTCCGCATGGTAATTTAGGTCTTAGCGGGTTTAAAATGACACCAATCGAAAGAAGATTTGTCTATATACGAATTAGTTCATTTTCAGTTGTATTTCTTATTATTAACGATCCTCGAGATTGTTTATAATTATGTATTGCTGTCTGTTCGTCTGTCCGTGTGCACGATAACTCATAATGAATAATATCATTGACATTCTCTATTTTGGGTCAAAATTTAATGCTACTATTCATAGAAAATCGTGAACAAAAGTAGTTTTTGATAAAAAAAAGCCTGGTAATTTGATAACTATGCAAAAAATTTAATTGACTAACTTGTTGAGAAGCGAGATGTTTTAGTTTTCAGTCTATGAATTTGAACGTTTTCCGTATTTAGGTTTTTGCTCAAAGTTTTCAACTTGTATGTAATATTATTTCTAGGTAATTTTTGTGGTGATGGCATTTTCAAAATTTCTGTACATAAAGTCGGATTTGTGGTTGAATTGGAGTTTTCCCAAAAAATGTTTAAATGGGGTGGAATACTTCTCGTTTCTTTTAACGTTTGATTGCAGTATCAGGTAGAAGGGCCATCATCTTTCTGAGTGCACAAAAAATGTCGCTGCCTCCTGGACTAAAAGTCCTTCAGAGAATTTCCAACCGCTACTAATGGACGGGCATACGCAAACAAAGTACCGATTACGTGAGGAATTGATACAAAACCACCAACCAAAAACCGGGAAGACTATTACAGACCCCAGAATCTGTTAGGCGATTCGCAATTATATCCATTGATCTATTCGGTCCACAACCCGAAGCTAAAACCTAATAAAACCATATTATCCTGTCGTTCGCAAGGGTACAACATTACAAGTGGAAGGGGTTGGTCAGAGTTTGCTTTTGGCTGTGTTGCTTGAAGAGTTGAAGACCACACTGTAACGGCGAGTTACAATTGAAACAACCATACGCTCAAGCTCATGTCTCAAAAATCTTACGTGGAGAGCGAGTATCAGCAAAGGCATCCTGTTTGCGTTGGGTTCTTTTTCAGTTGGCAGTTGGTTTGATAGAACTGTGAACTTGAAGTGAAGGGTGAAGAAGAAATATAAAGTACACGGGGAGAATGGAAGTCCTGGTCTGATGTAGAAAGCGACGGGAGTAAAATAAAACAATTCGTTACGCGATGTACAAACGGAAAAATTCGGAGTTTGAAATAAAGGTAAAACGAATTTTGGGTAGGTACCTTATTCACTCAAAAACGTGAGTGAAGTAGCAATTTAAGTGCATTTTAATCCTTCAAGTGCTTGTTACTTCAATTTCGTTTCAGGCAACAAACCGCACTCTCAGGATTACAGCATACATTTTAGTCCCCAGGTATTAATAATCGGCGCAGATTGCACTACTTCGCAGTTTATCTTGTTGGAAACCTATTAAGACTTTACCGTGGTAGACTAAGTTCGATCGAATTACTTTTGCACTACATTGGCTAGATACACCCACATTCTAGATTTGTATAGAAATTGATTTCTAGTGAAGTGACCATGACCAGCAATCGTTTAAAATGTCGCATCGATAAGCTACAACGGTGCAGCAAATGAAATAAAAATGGTCACACGTGTTGAAAATGATTTAATTAGTATTGATTAAAAGGGCATAACAATTTTATGTCTACATTTTGTTTAATTAGTGTTGTAGGAAAGACCATCAGTCAATGTATATGCACGAATGTCATTAATGCCTTTCGTGTACCATCAGTTAGTGATTGAAGTCGTGTAATCAATGTGTATTTAATTTTGTAAATGCACTTTTTCCCATTTTTACGATCGATGTCTATTCGTCCGACGTAAATTCTGTAATGCCTGTGAATGCTCATGGCATTTCCTATTACAACGTTTTAAATCTACTCGTAAAACAAACGAAGTTCGTTTATTTACCTTCTAAAGTTACCACAACAAACACAAAGGTCCCCATCAGCAGATACTAAGCGTACTAATAATAATATATCCTCGAAAATCGCATCAGAATTTATGTTGCGGATAAGGATAACTGATACTGACTGTCGTCAATCCTAGATGATGCGTACAAAAATAGGTAAGCTTTTACAACGTTTTCTAATTGAAATTCACTGACGATGCAGCTACATCCGTACCACAGATCTCAAGTTCCCTCAAAATACTCCTGTAAGACAATTTGCTCCTCGGTCACCTAAGAAAGCTTGAACGTAAAATTTTGTCAGTATTTATTCCCACTCTCCACCCCAGACGGTAAATTTACGTTCAAACTCGACCCTAACGAAAATTAGTCTTTAGCCAATTCGCAATTCCGAATATCGCGTTCTTATAGAGGAGATATACCTTTCCAAATAAACTGAGGCACCATAACACATAGAAGAATAATAGAATCAACGGAGAATAGATGTTCATCCCCTAAACTACGGTAGGAAAAAAATGATTTTTTGTCCATAGTTATATGTACCTACTCGTAGTAGGTAACACTTAATTGGCCTCAGAATCTAATGAAAGCTTGGGCCAAGTTAAAAAATTACCATCCGCGCATACGCTTTTCTGCCCAAAACCCTTCAATTCTTCCGTTTTATGTGTATCAAATTGGGTTCCAATCGGTTCAGGCGTTTAGCCGGAAATGAGATTACAGACAGACAGACCGATCGATATAATCAAGATTTTGTTTGATTCGGATTCCTGGTGCTTCAAAACGTGTATTTCCGTCCAGAAGGTAGGACGTTATTTTTTACCCCAATGCAATACGTTTTACTAACGTGCAGGTGGTAAAAATAAAAGATTAACCGTCAAGACCCATTCTTCCTATGCGGCCTCCTAAGTTTTCTTATGCATAACCACATATCTACGTTACGTATATCTGTGGCATAACGTAACAATTTTAGAAAATCTAAAATAAATCGACAACCATATAGGTATAGGAAGTATGATAATTGATCGATCTAGAATTTTGTCGACATTCGTTTCAAAATCAATTTTTTAAGGTTTGATGTTTTTTGCACTTGACCAGTAACTTTAAAACACCCTGTAGAAGGGCGATTAAAATTTATATCATTCGGATGTAGCAGCAAGTCAGTATTGCTGATATTGGAAGACTTTTTTAAATTCAAGTCAACAGAACCATAGGTACCTACAGGGTGCTAAAGTAAAGCAGTCATAAGTCAAAAATTTTGAAAAATCTTGAATCATAGGGTGTTTTATTTGAAATAAGAAAGTCGCTATCCACATCCGGTTAAAACTGGAAGTGGAAGTGAAACGATCATGATAATATTTTCTTCCGATAGATCATGAAATCTATATTAGTAGGTATACACATTTTTAGATTTAAATTAATAATGCAAGTCTAAATACTTTTAGGTAACGGTTTACGTGAAACAGCATTTCAGTCAATTTGTACTTGATGGTTGCAAAAGGTTCGGTAGAAGATTTTATTTTTATTGTGTTGTATTTGTTGTTATTGTTTAAATCTTAAAGAGAGAGAGAGACACAAGTTTTCCAATGTGACTGATGATTTTTTGAAATTTCCTACCATTTTTTACGTCCTTAACTTAAATAATTTTGGAGGAGAATGCAATTGCGGCAAATGGAGTGCAAAAATGTTGGAGAGAATAATTTTTACCTTTTGTGTTATTTGATGCATTTTTTCTGATTCTGAAATGTAAATATCACTATTTTCTAATAATAAATAGGACTATTATTTCGTAAAAACGTAAGAGACTACGAACATACACTATCCAAGACAAAGTTTGCCAGGCAAAAAAAATATATTTTAACAATATTGAAAAAATAGTGATAGCGATGATATAAGAAAAAAATGCACTATCAAACAAAATATAAAGTAACAAGTTAAAAAGTAATCGTAAACGATTTACATAAAGCGCATTTCCACTTGCATTCATTTCCCATTTGTAAGATGCAAGTTCTGTTAAGATCGTAAAAATCCGGCCACAAACATGAAAGATAGCGTTGCACATGAGCAATCCATTTTTGACATGCTATTTCAATTTCAGTTTATAAGAATTTCATTTCAATGCTTTTCTAAATAAGAAAGTTGGAACTGCGCATGCGCAAACCTAAATTTTGAAACTAATGTTAGATTTTCCTTTGTTCAAGCGCCAAAGTATCAAATTTCACTTAAATGCTTCCATAGATAAAAAAAAGTTGGCACTGTGCATGGGCAAAATAAAATTTTTAAACTGGCGCTAGATTTTCCTTTATTCCAAGCACCTATGTATCAAAATTCATTTAAATGCTTCCATAAATAAAAAGTTGACACTGCGCATGCGCAAAACCAAATTTTGAAACTGGCGTTAGATTTTCCTTTATTCCAAGTGCCTATGTATCACATTTCATTTAAATTCTTCCATAAATAAAAAAGTTGGCACTGCACATGCGCAAAACCAAATTTTGAAATTGGCGTTTGATTTTCCTTTACCTTGACCATTAGTAATGAAATGACTATCAAAGAAGATTAAATTAAATTTTCTATATGAGCAATTCTAATGTAGGCAAATTAATGATTAATATTAATATTTAGCCACTGAGTAAATGGTAGGTGAATTTATAATTTGTCTACTTGTAAGCGGAAAAATGAAAATGCCATAATTAGGGTAATTGTGAACAATTATTTTTATGAGTTGTGTGTTGTCATTTCATGGTTCGAAGATGACGCTGTAATGTTGGCTACTTCGTACGCATGGTGATAACAATCGCCATTTTTAACTGCAACCGATGGTGTGGTTGAATTCGCTTCTGCGGGAAAATTCTGGAGACACGGAGGTTTTGAAACTATGTGGCACTCGAATTTTATTTTCACAGAAAATCCTATTGAAACTTTTCTTGGGGAGAAAATGTGGGGGAACGACGGCATTACAGATTAAAATCTATAGCCATGCTCTGTCGTGTGCACTTCAAAGTTTACGACCGACGTCTTTTTAGCGCTTCAAACTGTCATAACCGAGTCTTACATCCTGTGCCCAATTTCCTAAAAATGTTATTAGCGAAATTCAAATTTGGGTATCGCAGTCTGCTATCGTAAGTGATATTTCGTGTCGGTATTCGCGGTCTAATGATCCCGGCCCATTTTGTATAAATCCAATTTTCGTTAATAAGCGTGCCACGTTTGGACTGAAGATAAAGTGTCCAAATAAATCATTAATACGAAACTGTTTCCTTTTGTGACTTTGTATGACGATTTTCTGTTTGTAGGTAATCTAGAGCTTGGCTGATCGATCCCTTGCGATAACTTGATTAGTATCGGACGTGTCATTAGTTTTCATTTTGATTTTTGTCCGGTTAGTGTAATTTATATAAATGTGCAATGAAGTTAATGTTAGGATTATCGTTGAAACTTTCCATTTATAAGCTTTTTTCTTTATTGCCCTTCATTTATTACTGGTGGGGGAGGGATACAAATTGCGTGCCGATACTTCTATGTGTAGGAACTTAATGTAAACACCACTTTATATTACAGTTTCATGCCGAGGTGTCCTTGACCGGTATAATTGGACGTCGGAGGAACTTCGCCAATATAGCACCCTAAAAAGTGATTAGCATAACCGTTTATGGGGTTAAAGTTGAGATAAGTTTTTCGTTCTAAGCGGCGAAATGACCACCTCAAATTAATTAATTGGAATTCATAACGTGACTAGAACACAACTCAATAAAAGTGTCCAGAGCATATTTTATGACTAGTGGTGTTGGTTGTAATCTCGCTCTGATCATATTGTGCCATTATGTAATTTGGAACTGGGCAAATTTATGCACGTTTGGACATATTCACGCATGTAAACAAAGAACATTTACAACCATTGCTTATATTAGCAGCCCCAGAAGAGTAATATTCATTCAATTATAAGCAACCTATTTATAAATGCGAAAAACTGAAAAAAGCGTGGAGTTCCTGATAGTTTATTTCACCGAACGAGGTGGCCGATTACACACTGTTTAAGATATGGATGTCTATCATGAGTATTTCTGAAACCATAGAAAATATGACGATTGTCAAATTAGAGAAAAAATACCCAATTAAAGAGTTATTATCATGCTTTTCGATACAACGTTTCGTTTCGAAGAAATCATCATCAATTTTATTTTTTTATATGCGGTCCGTAAAAAAGTACATACTGTATTGAGTAGCATTTATTATTACCAATACAACGATATACGGCACACATCAAAAAAACAAAAGTTTGAAATTGTTCGTTTCAACAGGATGGTGCACCCGCGCACATCACACTAATTGTGCAAGAATACCTATCGACCATATTTTTCTCATCCACCGAAATTGCCCGATGGGTATTCTCGCACGATTATGTCGTGCGCGAGTGCACTATCCTATTAAAACCAACAGTTTTCAACTTTTGTTTTTTTTTGTGCCTTACATCGTTGTACTCGTAATAAGAAACGCTACTCAATACAGTATGTACTTTTTTTATGGACCATATAAAAAAAAGTTGATGCTCTCTCCGAAACGAAACGTTGTATTAGTTCAAGTAACATCAGAAAAAAATAAAAACGATATCAGAAAATTTCGGTTTTTCTAATATATCATTGGAAGTAGGTAATCGGAATTTTCCGGTTTTTTTAAAGCATGTTAATATCTCTTTAATTTCGCAGCTTTTGCCTAATTTGCCCATCGGCGCATCTTTTATGGTTTCAGAAATCCCCATGATAGATATCCTTATCCTTATCTTGGACACAGTACTTACCTATTTATTCACTTGTTTATTTGCTGCAAAGATTCATAGCTAAAGGTACGATAAGATTAAATAACAAAAAGCTGTGGAAACAAAGAATAATAATCAAGGTGCATATAACAATGGAGCAAAAGGAGTCTACGTCCTGCTACTAAAAAGAAAACCCCCGTGTATGCGTTTTTCATTATCTCTCTCCAAATATGACACCTTTCATACAATCTGGTGTGTATAGAAAATGCATATTTCCCATGTGCTTACCTCAAATGTATGGATAATTCTTTTTACGAAATTTATAGGTGCCAAATTACGTTGTAGGTATACTTTTTAGTTAGAGATTAGTTTTGAGATCATACAAGGTTAGGTAGTAAATGATCAACATGTGCATATAATTACGAACTATGGCTGGTATTTCTACAAAGCTGATATTCTGCCATTTTATTGTTTTGATAGTACAAGTAAACAAAACGGTAGTCTACCGCGTCGGCGGTGTTGCCTAAATTTGCAACAATGTTCTGAACATGTTAATAAATAATATCATTGAATAAAAAGTGTTTTTATTCAATGATAATATGTACATGCCTCATTTCTACAAGAATGAAAATTTGTACAGTAATTAAGTATACCTAATAAAGAAGTATGGTAATAGTCTACCGAGCTGATGCAAGCGTTGCTATCACAAGTCTACCACCCACGCAAGATGCATAAAAAATTATTTGATTGAACTTATGTCTACAAAGATGAAATTTTTGTTGGAAAAAGCTGATGTCATAAAAAACCAAAAAAAATGGTCCACCGATCGCGTGATGTTGCTAAGGTCTCGGTAGACACGCTGGAAGGTACGGTTTTCCGAGCGCAGCTGCGACACCGCTCTGCTAAAAGTACCTCTAAATTATTATATACACGGGCATAAAATAAAAATATTTCAAAAACGAACATAGGCAATTTTCATGGGAAAAAGTTTTTTTGCAGATCGTTGTTCCGCATGGTAATTTAGGTCTTAGCGGGTTTAAAATGACACCAATCGAAAGAAGATTTGTCTATATACGAATTAGTTCATTTTCAGTTGTATTTCTTATTATTAACGATCCTCGAGATTGTTTATAATTATGTATTGCTGTCTGTTCGTCTGTCCGTGTGCACGATAACTCATAATGAATAATATCATTGACATTCTCTATTTTGGGTCAAAATTTAATGCTACTATTCATAGAAAATCGTGAACAAAAGTAGTTTTTGATAAAAAAAAGCCTGGTAATTTGATAACTATGCAAAAAATTTAATTGACTAACTTGTTGAGAAGCGAGATGTTTTAGTTTTCAGTCTATGAATTTGAACGTTTTCCGTATTTAGGTTTTTGCTCAAAGTTTTCAACTTGTATGTAATATTATTTCTAGGTAATTTTTGTGGTGATGGCATTTTCAAAATTTCTGTACATAAAGTCGGATTTGTGGTTGAATTGGAGTTTTCCCAAAAAATGTTTAAATGGGGTGGAATACTTCTCGTTTCTTTTAACGTTTGATTGCAGTATCAGGTAGAAGGGCCATCATCTTTCTGAGTGCACAAAAAATGTCGCTGCCTCCTGGACTAAAAGTCCTTCAGAGAATTTCCAACCGCTACTAATGGACGGGCATACGCAAACAAAGTACCGATTACGTGAGGAATTGATACAAAACCACCAACCAAAAACCGGGAAGACTATTACAGACCCCAGAATCTGTTAGGCGATTCGCAATTATATCCATTGATCTATTCGGTCCACAACCCGAAGCTAAAACCTAATAAAACCATATTATCCTGTCGTTCGCAAGGGTACAACATTACAAGTGGAAGGGGTTGGTCAGAGTTTGCTTTTGGCTGTGTTGCTTGAAGAGTTGAAGACCACACTGTAACGGCGAGTTACAATTGAAACAACCATACGCTCAAGCTCATGTCTCAAAAATCTTACGTGGAGAGCGAGTATCAGCAAAGGCATCCTGTTTGCGTTGGGTTCTTTTTCAGTTGGCAGTTGGTTTGATAGAACTGTGAACTTGAAGTGAAGGGTGAAGAAGAAATATAAAGTACACGGGGAGAATGGAAGTCCTGGTCTGATGTAGAAAGCGACGGGAGTAAAATAAAACAATTCGTTACGCGATGTACAAACGGAAAAATTCGGAGTTTGAAATAAAGGTAAAACGAATTTTGGGTAGGTACCTTATTCACTCAAAAACGTGAGTGAAGTAGCAATTTAAGTGCATTTTAATCCTTCAAGTGCTTGTTACTTCAATTTCGTTTCAGGCAACAAACCGCACTCTCAGGATTACAGCATACATTTTAGTCCCCAGGTATTAATAATCGGCGCAGATTGCACTACTTCGCAGTTTATCTTGTTGGAAACCTATTAAGACTTTACCGTGGTAGACTAAGTTCGATCGAATTACTTTTGCACTACATTGGCTAGATACACCCACATTCTAGATTTGTATAGAAATTGATTTCTAGTGAAGTGACCATGACCAGCAATCGTTTAAAATGTCGCATCGATAAGCTACAACGGTGCAGCAAATGAAATAAAAATGGTCACACGTGTTGAAAATGATTTAATTAGTATTGATTAAAAGGGCATAACAATTTTATGTCTACATTTTGTTTAATTAGTGTTGTAGGAAAGACCATCAGTCAATGTATATGCACGAATGTCATTAATGCCTTTCGTGTACCATCAGTTAGTGATTGAAGTCGTGTAATCAATGTGTATTTAATTTTGTAAATGCACTTTTTCCCATTTTTACGATCGATGTCTATTCGTCCGACGTAAATTCTGTAATGCCTGTGAATGCTCATGGCATTTCCTATTACAACGTTTTAAATCTACTCGTAAAACAAACGAAGTTCGTTTATTTACCTTCTAAAGTTACCACAACAAACACAAAGGTCCCCATCAGCAGATACTAAGCGTACTAATAATAATATATCCTCGAAAATCGCATCAGAATTTATGTTGCGGATAAGGATAACTGATACTGACTGTCGTCAATCCTAGATGATGCGTACAAAAATAGGTAAGCTTTTACAACGTTTTCTAATTGAAATTCACTGACGATGCAGCTACATCCGTACCACAGATCTCAAGTTCCCTCAAAATACTCCTGTAAGACAATTTGCTCCTCGGTCACCTAAGAAAGCTTGAACGTAAAATTTTGTCAGTATTTATTCCCACTCTCCACCCCAGACGGTAAATTTACGTTCAAACTCGACCCTAACGAAAATTAGTCTTTAGCCAATTCGCAATTCCGAATATCGCGTTCTTATAGAGGAGATATACCTTTCCAAATAAACTGAGGCACCATAACACATAGAAGAATAATAGAATCAACGGAGAATAGATGTTCATCCCCTAAACTACGGTAGGAAAAAAATGATTTTTTGTCCATAGTTATATGTACCTACTCGTAGTAGGTAACACTTAATTGGCCTCAGAATCTAATGAAAGCTTGGGCCAAGTTAAAAAATTACCATCCGCGCATACGCTTTTCTGCCCAAAACCCTTCAATTCTTCCGTTTTATGTGTATCAAATTGGGTTCCAATCGGTTCAGGCGTTTAGCCGGAAATGAGATTACAGACAGACAGACCGATCGATATAATCAAGATTTTGTTTGATTCGGATTCCTGGTGCTTCAAAACGTGTATTTCCGTCCAGAAGGTAGGACGTTATTTTTTACCCCAATGCAATACGTTTTACTAACGTGCAGGTGGTAAAAATAAAAGATTAACCGTCAAGACCCATTCTTCCTATGCGGCCTCCTAAGTTTTCTTATGCATAACCACATATCTACGTTACGTATATCTGTGGCATAACGTAACAATTTTAGAAAATCTAAAATAAATCGACAACCATATAGGTATAGGAAGTATGATAATTGATCGATCTAGAATTTTGTCGACATTCGTTTCAAAATCAATTTTTTAAGGTTTGATGTTTTTTGCACTTGACCAGTAACTTTAAAACACCCTGTAGAAGGGCGATTAAAATTTATATCATTCGGATGTAGCAGCAAGTCAGTATTGCTGATATTGGAAGACTTTTTTAAATTCAAGTCAACAGAACCATAGGTACCTACAGGGTGCTAAAGTAAAGCAGTCATAAGTCAAAAATTTTGAAAAATCTTGAATCATAGGGTGTTTTATTTGAAATAAGAAAGTCGCTATCCACATCCGGTTAAAACTGGAAGTGGAAGTGAAACGATCATGATAATATTTTCTTCCGATAGATCATGAAATCTATATTAGTAGGTATACACATTTTTAGATTTAAATTAATAATGCAAGTCTAAATACTTTTAGGTAACGGTTTACGTGAAACAGCATTTCAGTCAATTTGTACTTGATGGTTGCAAAAGGTTCGGTAGAAGATTTTATTTTTATTGTGTTGTATTTGTTGTTATTGTTTAAATCTTAAAGAGAGAGAGAGACACAAGTTTTCCAATGTGACTGATGATTTTTTGAAATTTCCTACCATTTTTTACGTCCTTAACTTAAATAATTTTGGAGGAGAATGCAATTGCGGCAAATGGAGTGCAAAAATGTTGGAGAGAATAATTTTTACCTTTTGTGTTATTTGATGCATTTTTTCTGATTCTGAAATGTAAATATCACTATTTTCTAATAATAAATAGGACTATTATTTCGTAAAAACGTAAGAGACTACGAACATACACTATCCAAGACAAAGTTTGCCAGGCAAAAAAAATATATTTTAACAATATTGAAAAAATAGTGATAGCGATGATATAAGAAAAAAATGCACTATCAAACAAAATATAAAGTAACAAGTTAAAAAGTAATCGTAAACGATTTACATAAAGCGCATTTCCACTTGCATTCATTTCCCATTTGTAAGATGCAAGTTCTGTTAAGATCGTAAAAATCCGGCCACAAACATGAAAGATAGCGTTGCACATGAGCAATCCATTTTTGACATGCTATTTCAATTTCAGTTTATAAGAATTTCATTTCAATGCTTTTCTAAATAAGAAAGTTGGAACTGCGCATGCGCAAACCTAAATTTTGAAACTAATGTTAGATTTTCCTTTGTTCAAGCGCCAAAGTATCAAATTTCACTTAAATGCTTCCATAGATAAAAAAAAGTTGGCACTGTGCATGGGCAAAATAAAATTTTTAAACTGGCGCTAGATTTTCCTTTATTCCAAGCACCTATGTATCAAAATTCATTTAAATGCTTCCATAAATAAAAAGTTGACACTGCGCATGCGCAAAACCAAATTTTGAAACTGGCGTTAGATTTTCCTTTATTCCAAGTGCCTATGTATCAAATTTCGTTTAAATTCTTCCATAAATAAAAAAGTTGGCACTGCACATGCGCAAAACCAAATTTTGAAACTGGCGTTAGATTTTCCTTTATTCCAAGTGCCTATGTATCAAATTTCATTCAAATACTTTTATAAGAAAAAAAGTTTGCAATTCGGTTTATAAATGGTCGAGATGCGAAAAGGGCACTGTGAATTTTGAATCGATTCGACTTAACTTTTGGCATTGCGTATTATATGGCTAAGGCTATGTCCATATTGAATTTCATGCAATTCAGTTCATAACTAACGGAGATGTAAAAGCGATCGGACATTTCTAAACAAAATTATCGTTCACACGGACAGATAGAGGGACAGACAGGCAAAGAAACAGACGGACAGACCAACAGACAGACGACAGACAACAATACAAAATTATAAATGATCTCTAGGATGGTTAATAAACGGCAAAAGTGTAAAATTATGGAACATGTAAAAAACGGTTTGTTGGTTTTTTTACAATAACTTTTTTAGCAATAAACGCAGAAAAAATTCCTTCCTTGGTGCAAGCCTCGACACCATAACGAACCAAATAGCGAAAAAAGTAGAACAATAGCTCCTAAGATAAAGAACTAGTAGCGTCGCAAAACGAGCGGACGGACGGACGGACGGACAAAGTGGCCACAATAGCGCATTTTTTTTTTATTTTTGTGGAAATGCGCTAAAAA